>NC_081431.1:29024027-29162880 GCF_949786415.1 Peromyscus eremicus | reverse complement strand
GGAGAGAGGGAGAGGAGAGGAGAGGAGAGGAGAGGAGAGGAGAGGAGAGGAGAGGGAGAGGAGAGAGATATCAGGGACTTTGAGGTGGCTCAGAGGGGAGAGGTGATTGCTGTCAACCTGACAACTGAGTTTGATCCCTCGGACCCACATGACAGAAAAAAGGAACTACTTCCCACATGTTGTCCTCTGACTTCTTCATGCACACTGTGGCACATATGTCCACTCACATAAGTAAATAAGAGGGTCCATCTTTAAGTTTAGAATCTTACAGTCAAGTCTTCCAAGGGCTTAAGCACACAGAAGATGGAACATCAGTGGTAGGTCTCATGCCACTAGGGCAAGTAAGGTGTCAGAGAAATGTACATAACTGTCACTGAGTGCTGACTACTATCATTATCCTCAGCATTACATTATTTTTCAAAATTGAAAATATATTTATTACTATTAGAAAACCAAACTGAGTGTTGTACATACCTGTAATCCCAACACTTGGAAGATGGAGGCAGGAAGATTAGGAGTTGAGGTCATCATTGGTTAGATAGCAAGTATAAAGCCAGCCTGGGTCCCAAGAGACCTGTCTCAGAGAAAACAAAGGTAATATATGCATAGAATGCTACTGACAGTAAAACCTGTACCAAGAAACCAAGAAACTAAGACACCGTGAATGCCGCTGTCTAAAGTGAGGTTCTAGATGGAGCTGCGTGAATCGCAAAGGATTAATTAGAGCTCAAGTGGTAGGATTCTCATGCAGTGTGCTAAGAACCATGGCAAAGCTCTGCATGCAGGGTGATGGTCACACAAGTTGGGGACTTTATTCTATAAGGATGAGCCCAGAATATTCAAATCGCATTCCTATGAACTAAAAGATCTCTTCAGGTGTGTGGAGGCCAAAGCAAGAGGATGATGGAGGACAGGGAGCTAGCTTGGGCTGCAGACAGCCTAGGTTATAGAGTAAAATTCTCTCTCAAACAAAACAAAACAAATCTATGGAGTTCCATTTATTAGCTGTTAAACCTTGGAGCCCAGGAGCTAGGCTGTGGTCCTACCTCTGCCACTGGCAAATATTCTGAGGTAGGACTTTCTAACCGATTGAAGACTCATTAGATGGAAGATGTCGAATTCAAGACCTTATCTCCTTAAGTTAGCCTTTGGAGCACTTCGTTCGGGTATCTGTGTTTCCTGGACCGTGTAGGTAGAGTCAGTAGAGTGCTTGCTGGTCTAGCACATGCAGAGCCCTGAGTTTGCCTCTTAGCACTGCACTCCCGAAGTCCTCATTCTTGGAGGCAAAAGCAGACAGATGAGAAGTTGAAGGTTATCCCTGGTTACAAGTTGAGTTCAAGGCCAGTCAGGGTACATGAGAGCCCATCTCAAACAAACAAAACAACCTACATAAGTATGTGCGTGCGTGCGTGTGTGTGTGTGTGTGTGTGTGTGTGTGTGTGTGTGTGTGTGTGTTTACATTTCTCTTTCACTACACATTAATGTTACTTTATGATTGTTAAACTAGTTTTAATTGTAGCATGTTAAATGGGTCAGGATAATGTTATCAGCTATAACAAACTGGCATTTCAGTGGGTCAGCATGGTGGAACGGGAATTTATTTACCTGCCTTTATAATAATCCCCTGAAAATTTGACAAGTGGCCTGGCAGACACCTATAGACTCAGGCTCCTCCTGGTCAGTGTTTTGCTTTCCTTTGGCTGTTCAGATCTAGCTGCTTTCCTATCTAAGGAAAGAACAGGATAGAAACCCATCTACTTCAGAAGTGACATCCATCACTTCTGATATGATTCTACCTGAGAAAAGAACCACATGGCTTTTTCTAAGCTGAGGTGTCTAGGGGGCAGGAGGGTGGACAGGACACAGATGGACTAGGAAATGTGGTTCCTTGCTGGGTAAAGGGAATAAGAGTCTTTGGTGGATGGCAAACATCTCACTTGCTCAATTATTTTCTAGCTGAAGAGGAAGTCGGCTTTTCTAAATCAGAGCTCCCTAAGAAATACAAATTCCCTGAGAATCACAGGTATGCACATACGTAGTTTTTAGAAGATAGAAAATAAGCAATTGTCATGACATTGGGGTCACTCTGGGCCAACCTTTAGGCCTCTTAGGTACCCAGGGAAAATGACAGGGCTGCATGGTGCATCTCACCAGTCAGTGAGAACAACACTGGATTTTGTTAGTCTTCAAAGATAATTTCATATCAAAATCTGTGCTGTGTCTGTAATTTATTGATGATCTACTTACTCTTGTATTTAAACAGTGATACAGAAACAAGGAATATAATATTGAATTTCTTTGACAATGTTATTGAAAAGATGGGGTCATCTCAGGATGACATCATCCCTCTGGAGTCATGCCAGTGTGAGGAACTGCTCCAGATTGTCATCTTGCCACTGGCCCAGCATTTGGTAGCCTTAGAAGAAAACAACAAAGCCTTATACTACTTCCTAGAAGTTGCATCTGCTTATCTCATCCTGGGAGACAACTATAAGGTAAGCTGCTCTTCTCCACCATCATTGTCTTAGCCAATGTTCTATGGCTGTGAAGAGACACCATGGCCACAGCAACTCTGATAAAGGAAAGCATTTAATTGGGGGCTTGCTTACAGGTTCAGAGGTTTAGTCTGTTGCCATCATGGAAGTATGGTGGCAAACAGGCAGACATGGTGCACGAGAAGGATATGAGAGTTCTACATCCAGATCTGCAGATAGCAGGAAAAAAGAGCTACTGGGCCTGGCTTGAGCTTCTGAAATTCCAAAGCCTTCTTCCAGTGACACACTTCCTCCAATGAGGCCACACCTATTCCAACAAGGCCACACCTTCTAATAGTGCCACTCCCTAATGCCCAAGTATTCAAATCTCTGAGCCTATGGGAACCATTCCTGTTCAAACCACCACAATCATCATACATCATGCCTGGCATGGTGGCATGCGCCCGTGATGCCATCACTGGGGAGGTAGAGGCAGGAAGATCAGGATCTATTCAAGGCCAGCAGATTCAGCCATATGGCAAGTTTGTGGCCACCCACCTAGGATACGCAAGACCCTGTCTTGAAAAAAGTAATTAATAACTGTTTAATTAAAGTACTACAACCAAGCCAGGCATGGTGGTATACTTTGGAAGCTAAGGCAGAAGAATCACAAGCTTGAGGACAGTCTAAGCTACATAGCAAGTTCAAGACCAGCCTAGGCTACAAACCAAATCTTTCTTTAATTAATGAAATATTGCCACTCTTGAAATTGTCTACCAGGGAGAAAGGAAACTGGACTTACATGAAAATGATTTGGTATAAAATTTCACTCTTATATAAACGTTTCATTTGCATCACAGTCCTCGTAAGTAACACCCCAGTGGTTTATACCTTGCTGTTCAACAGTACTATAGAGCACAGAAGAGCTATAGGTTTCCTGGCTGATAGGAATTTATTTCAGTCCTGTTGCCCTCAGAGGCTCCCCGACTTCTGTCTCCGTACAGTTTGGCTAAACCATCATACAGACAAACTTGAGACCACCAGAGCACTAGTTAACACTTCCCTAGGAAAACTGTTTCCATGGCAACATGCCCCTTGAACTGAGGTAACTACATGCATATAATGAAACAGAAAGAAGTGATCGCTAAATCTAGCAGACAGAGGTAGACATGAAGATACCCACCCAGCTTCTGTCTAGTGTAGAGGTCCAATAACCAATGAGACCAGGCCTAGGGATGACCTGGGACCTGAAGTGGCTCCTGCTTCCCTCGCTTTGGCAGTATCTGGGACAAGAGACCCTCTATTAGAATTCACTGCTTCTCTGTTTTCTTTGCTGGTTGCAGGCATACATGTATTTGGACGAAGGAGAAAGGCTGCTGAAGACCCTGACGAATGAACACTCTTGGAGTCAGACCTTTGAATACGCTACATTTTATAGTCTCAAAGGTCAGGTAAGAAACCACTACATTGGAGTCCTAAGGCAGTCCACAGAAGGAGTAAAAGTCATCTGTATATATTCAATATCCTCTTCTCACAGAGTTTAGAACTCCAAGCTTGACTCAATACTTCCTTCGCTGTAACTTGATATCTTCCCTACCAAGTATGTTGACATGTTTATGAAATGTCTTTGTAACAGTACATATACATGGGTAAACATTCCCTTATATGGTACACAACTCAATGCCAAACCCTGCTCTTCAGTCTTCCTTGTGCAGGCACCCAATAAACATTTTCATATTAATTTAATTTTAACATTAAATATCTTTAATATTATGTTAAAGCACATAAAGACTTGGTTCCTGGGCCACAGTTCAACTTTTTGAGATAAGTATTCCTCCAAGTTTACTGTTGGTTCCTCTGCCCCTTTCCTTCTTCCTTAGGTCTGTTTTAATATGGGGCAGATGGTACTCGCCAAGAAAATGCTGAAAAAGGCCCTGAAGTTTCTCAACCAAATGTTTCCTTCCAACGTAATCACCCTGATTTTCCAAATGCATGTTGAAAAGAACAGACTCTCCCACTTGATGGCCCTACATCCCCAGGAGGGCTCGCTACCAGGGTAAGGGAAGGAGCTAGGAACAACTGAGGGTCTCACTTCCTTTCCCCAGGTAAGGAGGCTGCCACACAGCACAAGTCCGTCCTCACAGCCTGGTGCTCCAGGAGCTCAAATGCTCACTCGTAGGATGAGATGGCCAGGGCCAGGATGCCCCGAGCACTTCACAAGTAGCTTTTGTCAAAGAATTCCACGGAATTCCTTCACAAAGTATCTTAGTTAGGGTTTCTATTGCTGTGAGGAGACACCATGACCACAGCAACTCTTCTTTTTTTTTCTTTTTTTTTTTTCTTTTTGGTTTTTCGAGACAGGGTTTCTCTGTGTAGCTTTGCGCCTTTCCTAGAGCTCACTTGGTAGCCCAGGCCGGCCTTGAACTCACAGAGATCCGCCTGGCTCTGCCTCCCGAGTGCTGGGATTAAAGGCGTGCGCCACCACCGCCCGGCGTGCACAGCAACTCTTATAAAGGAAAAACATTTAATTAGGGCTGGTTTACAGTTCAGAGGTTTAGTACATTATCATCATGGTGTGAGATGGTGGTGTGCAGTCAGACGTGGTGCTGGAGCTGAGAGTCCTACATCTTGACCCACAGGCAACAGGAAGTGAGCTATTAAGCGTGGCTTGAGCATATATGAGACCTCAAAGCCCACCTCCACAGTGACACACTTCCTCCAAAAATGCCACACCTACCCCACAAAACCACACCTCCTAATAGTGCCACTCCCTGTGAGCTTATGGGGGCCAATTACATTCAAACTACCACACAAAGTGAGTACCAATTCTCTTTATTACTCATACAATGACTCTCCTGTGGATCTAGAATCAGATAGCAGAACCAGCGCCATGTTCTGTAGAACCTCAACTGTAAGCCCCCCATGCTTTACGAAGATACTAAATATTATTCTTTTTGTTTTTTAGGTTTATTTACTCTATATACAGTGTTCTGCCTGCATGTGTGCCTGCAGGACAGAAGAGGGCGCCAGATCTCATTATAGATGGTTGTGAGCCACTATGTGGTTGCTGGGAATTGAACTCAGGACCTATGGTAGAGCAGTCAATGCTCTTAACCTCTAAGCCATCTCTCCAGCTCCTAAATATTATTCTTACCTCAAAGAAAATTAGCAGGCCTTGAGGATATCTGCCAAAGGACAAATTTCCCTATTCTTCTATGAATTTGATAAGGGTTACATTAGGGATGGGTGTTCATTAATTTAAAATGTAGCTAAGATTTGGTCTATAAGTGAACTATAAAAAAAAAATAATGATCGAAGGGCTGAAAGATGTCTCAGCAGTTAAGGATGCTTACTGAACAATCGTAAAACTAGAGTTTGGATCCCAGTACACATATGATAAGCCATGTGTTGGGGAGCATGGAGGCAAGATGAGGCATGCTGGGAGAAATAACTAAGAGCTTCCATTTTGAACCATAAGCAGGAAACAGAGTGAACTCTATATGGTACCCAAACCGGCCCCCAGCAACATCCTTCCTCCAGGAAGGCCACATCTTTTTCTCAGCCTCCCCAGCTAACTGGGAATCAAGTATTCAAATGCCAGAGCCTGTGACGGACATCCTCATTTAAACTGCTGTACCCTGCATCCCCCAAATGCCTGTAACTCCAGTTCTGAGGGATCTGATATACTCTTATGCATAGGTGTGGGTATCCCATGCGCCTATAAAACACACAAAATAAGTAAATAAAATGAATATTTAGAAAGAAAATAATGGAGCTGGTAGCACATGTCTCTAATCTTGGTACTTGGGAGACAGAGGCAGGATAGCACGTGAGTATTTGGAACTAACCCGTTTCATTTGTATGAAGCACATTTTCTTCCTTATAAAATGGAGACCATGATATCTATTTTGTGATGACATGGGGTTTTCTGTTTTTTAATTTACTTTTATCTGTATGAATATTTTTTCTTAGATGTATGTCTGTATACCATGTGCATGTCTGGTGCCTACTAGGGTCAGACTAGGGTGTCAGATCCCCTGTAACTGTATTTAGGTTGATTTTGAGCCATCATGGGGGTGCTAGAAATTGAACCTGGGTCCTCTGCGACAAGTGCTCTTAACAACTGAGCCATCTTTCCCTGCCCATAACATAGTTTAGGTAAAAAGTGAAGCTGGTTAAAGGCACGTGGATGACATTCTTCACATTTGAGTCTATAGGGAAAGAGGGGATGATCTGACCCCATTTCACACAGAAGGTGAAATTCAGACAGGTTCACCTAGTTAATTCAATGTAACATACTTCAGTGCTTCATAAAAATGCATGTGATTGTCAGTCATGAGTCAGGCCTCCAGTTCAGGCTAGGGCTCTGGGAAGAACAGCAGGAGGGCACAGGGAGCCTGAGCATGTGAGCCCAGTGGTCAGGAAACCTTCTCTGTCCATCTGCCGTTCTGGTGACAGGAAGAAACTGGCACAACTCTACCTGCAAGCTTCCTGCTTCTCCTTGCTGTGGAAGATCTACAGCTTGAACCTCTTTTTCCACTACAAGTATTACGGCCAGCTAGCAGCCATGATGCAAATGAACGCCTCGCTGGAAACTCAAAATAACTTCCAGGTATGTTTGTAGCTGTCCTTGAAACTGCTGCGTCTCATTTAGAAAATCAGCAGCAACAAACCTCCTAGCCAAAGCCGACGGGACCTGAAAATCACATGGTTGTAATGGGAGCCTCTCTGACTGGGTGGTTTTGCCAGCAGCTAACAAATGTTTTGGCCCCCAGGATGACTCCACTGTCAAAATCAAACCGCTTTTGCTTTTGTGGGTTGGAATGATATTATAGGACACCAAGTGAGAAAAACTTAAAGTTTTGTGGTTTTTGTTTTTTGAGACAGGTTCTCACTTTGTAGACCAGGCTGGCCTTGAACTTGCAGAGATCCACCTGCCTCTGCCTGCCAAGCACTGAGATTAAAGGCGTGTGCCACCAGCACCCAGCTAAAATTCTTAAAAACAACAGTAAAAAGTGTATATCAACATAATTAGCATTTGTATTAAAAATACAGTTCTCCAAACAGCAGCAAAATACAATGAGAAGTGTGGCATTGTATTAAGTTTTTGTAAATATCTTTTTGTATGTGTGCTTTATAGATTCACTGTGATTGTGTGTCTTATTTTGTTTTGTTTGATTTTGTTGTTGTTTTGTTTTGTTTTTTTGTTTGTTTGAGACAGGGTTTCTCTGTATAGCCCTGGCTATCCTGGAACTAGCTCTGTAGACCAGGCTGGCCTCAAACTCACAGAGATCCTCCTACCTCTGCCTCCCAAGTGCTGGGATCAAAGGCATGTGCTTGTGTTTCTTATTTTGTTTGAGGAAGATTCATGTTTGTTTGTTTGAGACAGGCCTCACTCTATAGCCTAGGCTGGCCCCTACCTTGCAGTATCTTGAGTACTGGGATTACAGGTATGTGCCACTAGGCCTGCTTTGATAATTAGATGTTCACCTCATCTTCACCGAGATGTAATGTCACATATGAAGCTTCTGGTAAACTCAGTGGTATATTCAGAGGATGAGCATCCAAGAAGCTAAATGTAAAAGGATAGTTCTCTTTCAAAAGATGGAATCCAGCCATGGACAGTTTAAGATAACAGAAGGACTAGATGAGAACCCAGAGAGTGGCTTCCAGACCCATCCTCAGTGTGACCACCAGCAGGCCACACAGGCAAGCCACACAACCCCTGAGCTTTCTATTTGCCCCACGCGATGAAGCAGTCAGACTCTGTTCTCTTGGTCCACATACACGAAGTCCAAGACTATTGCTGCTGTTGACTTGTCGTTTGCCCCCTCTCCCCTGCCATGTATGGCCAAGCTTCCTTTGCAGCAGCATTGTGCATGTTCACACCAGGAATTTGGAATTTGCAAAAAAGAACTTTGTGATTTAACAAGTACCTAGAGACTTGCCTGTGACAGAATGTGAGGAATTCCAGGAAAAGTCCTCCTGGAAAAAGTCTTAAAAAGCCTCCCCTGTACAATCACCTCAACATAATAAATACTTGAACTATTAGAGAATCCATTATTAGTCTATTCTCCTGTCTTTATTTTTCAAAGCAGTTTATACATGTATTATGAATGTATGAATGCATGTATAAGTGAGTTTGTGCATGTGTGTATGCATATGAGTGTACTTGTACGTGTGTGTGTGTGTGTGTGTGTGTGTGTGTGTGTGTGTGTGTATGTAAACTGATTCTTCAAAAGGAATTCTTTTGTCTGCATTTCTCTAAGCATTTATATTCTGAGGCAACTTTCTCGTTTTAAAGATTTGATTAAAGAGTAAGCAACTTCTCAAATCTCCAATTATGTTTTAAATTAGTCCTTTATCAGACAGACTAAGCAAACCATTACATTTCTTATGCATCACAAAAACAATGCATAAGAAAGGCTAATTCTTCTCTCTCAAACGCTCCCTCTACCTTAACCTAACTACCTACTGTGTAGACCTGAATGCATCTGCACAATCTTGTGCTGTGCAGCCATGTATCCACATGTGTAACCTATTGTTTTTATTTTTCATACGAATTAAAATGTTTGTGTTTATTTTAAAGACTGTATACAAACAAGACCATGAAGCTTATCCTGGAAGACAGTAAGCAGGTGGCAGACACCTAGTTGGCTTCTTGCACCTAGCATTGGCCCAATGACTAGCTACAGTCCAAATTGAATAAGCAGAGTTTCCTGGTAGGCGCTGAGTCTCTCACCTTGGGATTCTTCCTCAGTTTTTCTCCTTCTCTCTCTGTTGTGTCCTTGTAGATCATCAAGGCTTTTCTGGACTATTCACTGTACCACCATTTGACTGGATACCAGGGCATGTGGTTCAAATATGAAATCCTGGTCATGGAGCAGCTCTTGAACCTCCCCGTGAAAGGCGAGGCCATCAAAATCATGGCTTATGCGGCTGATACACTGGGCCATATCAAGTTATTAATGGGTCATCTGGACTTGGCCATTGAGTTAGGTAAACGCTAGCTGGGCAAGAAAGGGCATCAAGTTACATGTGATAACTCCAAACACACCACACATTTGCTTTCTTCCCAGGTTTCCGAGCCTATAAGATGTGGTCTCTTCTCCAGAATCCCAACAAATACCATATGGTTCTCTGCAGACTGAGTAAATCTCTCTTCTTGAAAAGCAGGTATTTGTCCTAAAGCATTTTCCAAAGTTAGGATTCTACTTTCCTTCCTGTTGCTGTGATAGAACACTCTGCCCAAAAGCAGAGGGAGTGGTAGTAGTGGTAGTGTTTACTTCAGCCTACACTTCTGGGTCACAGTCCACCCTTGAGGAAATTTGGGGCAGAAACTCAAGCAGGAACCTGAACAGAAACTGTGGCTTCTTGCTGGCTTGTGTAGGCAGAGTTTTCCTGTGCCATGGCCACTCTCAAATAATTACTCAGAAACTGAATATTAATTGTAAGTGCTCAGCCAATAGCAATATTAATTGTAAATGCTTGGCTAATAGCTCAGGCTTGTTACTAAACTCTTACATTTATGTTAACCTATATTTGTTATCTATGCTTTGCCTCATGGCTTGGTACCTTTTCTCAGTATTGCATCTCCATCTTGCTTCTCTCTGCATCTGCTAGTGACCCTTCTGACTCAGCCCTTCTTCCCATCATTCTCAGCTTGACTTTCTTGCCTAACTTTACCCTGTTCAGGTATTGGCCAGTCAGCTTCTTTATTAAACCCATCACAATGTCAAATCTTCAGTGTACAAAAGGATTACTCCACAGCAGTCTTGCTCTCTTTTTCCCTCTCCAGTCCAGGGTTAGCTAGCTTCTAGAACTAGAGATGGTGACTCCCCCAGTAGCCCTCTATGATCAATTAATAATCAAGACAACCCTCCACAGACATGCCCACATATCAATCTGATCTAGGCAGTTCCTCAGTCAGGAAGCTCTCCTCTCAGATGACGCTAGGCTAGCCAGGTGGCAAAGCTAACTAGAACAGAAAGCTGTTTGGGGGTTCTGACTTGTTTCACCCTGACCATAGCATAGGAAAGGAAGTGCAGTTCATGGCAAGATAATGTAACTGATAACTGTCATCTTTTATCTATCAATATTACTCCCCCCTCATTAATTTTTTTAATGGAGTTCTTTTGTGTTCATTATCTCTGATCTGGTTGCTCTTGCCAGGGACAGAAGGACAATCAGTCACACCTATTGTGGGAACTAGGCCTCTATCCCTGCCAGGTACAGGGAAGTTAAAAAAGCATTGTGCATGCCTGAAGAATAGCAACAAAGATTCAAAGATCCTGGCCTATTTGGCCTGACTCTAATCTCCCTGATCTGGAGGATCCCTAAAAGAACTGTTGGGCGGATCCAGTTGGAGATTAAGGTTCTAGTTCTGAGCAAGGGAAGGTTTGAAGTCTGTTTTTTGTTTTTTGTTTTTTTTTCTTTCAAGACAGGGTTTCTCTGTATAACAGCCCTGGCAGTCCTGGAACTCACTCTGTAGACCAGGCTGACCTTAAACTCAAAGATCCTCCTGCCTCTGCCTCCTGAGTGCTAGGATTAAAAGTGTGCACCACCACACCCCTCAGCTAAAGTCTAAGAGTTGTATTTGTTTCTGAGTTACTGTTCACGACCAAGACTAACCTAGACCACGACTGAACTCCATCCTTTCCTCTCTCACTGCTTTCTTGTTCTGTTCCACAGATACAAGCATTTGGTCCAGGTTCTAGAATCGTTGTGGGACTTTTCTGTAACAGAAGAGCACATTTTCAGCAAGGCATTTTTCTATTTTGTCTGTTTGGACATCATGCTTTATTCTGGTAAGCATGGAATTTATTCTGGCTTCAGGAACTAAAAGAAATGGAAGTGAATCCCCGTGCTGGAGTGATGAGGCAACTCTCAGGGCTTTGGGGCCACCTACTTAGTGTTCAGGGATGGAGAGAGCTTGGTGACATGATTCAAGGAGCTATTTAGCAATTACCAAATTACCAGGTAGAGGCAGGCAGATGTCTGGGAGTTCAAGGCCAGCCTGATCTATATAGTGAGTTCCAGGACAGCCAGAACTGCATAGTGAGACTCTGTCTCGAAGTGGGGGAAAAAAGTTGTGCTTGGGGCTGAGGTGGGGTTGGGGAGATCAGTGACAAAGGATAGTAAAATCTAGAGGAAGAGAACAGGTTTTCTGTAATGAGATAATAGGTCTCTCCACCTACACAGTAATCTAGAGCAAACCAAATTGAAAAAGCAAAAGAACAGGTTTATTTGAGCAAAGCAACTCCCAGGTGAGCCCTCCAGCCCCAGAGATCAGGAGGAGAAGTCACACGCCCTAACCAAAGCAGGGAACTAATACACCCCCGGAGGTGAGGTGTGACAATGTATTCTCCACAAGTTGGGGTTGTGCCCAAGTATGGTCAAAAGCTGACCTCTTTAGGCAGGGTCTCAGCTACTGGCAACTTCTGGGGAGGAGCTGCCACAGCTGCTAAAAAGACAGAATTGGGCTTTTTGGTGCCTTTTCTTTGTTGGAGATTCTCTTAGAGGGTGGGGTTTGGAGAGAGAGAGGAGAGACAAGAATGGGGCTTTCCGGATCAAGCAGACGGGAGCTGGAGGTTTCAGCTGAACAGAAGCTTGTAGGTCTGAGCTGTTGGATCAATTTCTGAATGAGTGTAGTCGCTGACATCGTTTTACAATGTGCCTTTTACCAGGAGTATTTAATTTTTGCAGCATTTAGTGATGACTTCATGTGGAAAAGCATGCCCAACACATGGCCTGCAGGCAACGTAGCCCTGAGTGTGGCCTGACGTTGTTTGGTCTTTGCTGCTGTGATAAAACACCATGACCAATAGCAACCTGGGGAGGAAAGGATGTATTTCACCTTCATGGTTACAATTCATTATTAAGGAAAGTCAGGGAAGGAACTCAAGGTAGGAACCTGGAGTCAGGAACAGAAGCAGAAGTCATGAAAGACTGCTGCTCACTGGCTTGTTCTTCTGACTTGCTTAGACTATTTGCTTACACAACCCAGGACCACCTGCCACAATGGGCTGGACCTTCCCACATCAGGACCTACAGGACTGATAGAGGCATATTCTCAATCGAGGTTCCCTCTTCCTAGATGACTCTAGCTTATGTTACATTGACAACAACAAAACAAAACAAAACAAACAAAACTACCCAGCACGTGGCCCAACAAAATTGTAAATTTACTTAAAACTTTATGAGATCTTTTGTAATTTGGTTGCATGATTCTTGAGTGGGAACATTGTCAGTGACAATGTGTTGCTGGGTTTAGGCTTTTACAAGCCTACAGTGGTTTGCCTGTTGAGAATGGCAGTCGCAGGCATCAGTAGCTGCTGGTAATGTCCACACAAAAACAGCTCTTAACTCAGAGGATAAGAGTCTGTTCTGGAGCCAAATACGAAAGACGATGGCCCAGGAACACAGTTCTATGCTCCAACATGGAACCAGCTCCTTGAACTCTTTTATAATAATATTACAAGGAAAGTCATAAATCAAGGTGCTTTTCAAGTATATAGGTAGGAACGTCAGAGAGAGCCATTACAGGGAAGTGGACAGACCTCTGCTGTAGGCCTCAGATGCTGTCTGGCGACACTCTTAGCTTTTTGTTTGTTTGTTTGTTTTTTTCAAGACAGGGTTTCTCTGTGTAGCTTTGCGCCTTTCCTGGATCTCGCTCAGTAGACCAGGCTGGCCTCGAACTCACAAAGATCCGCCTGGCTCTTCCTCCCGAGAGCTGGGATTAAAGGCGTGCGCCACCACTGCCCGGCAGTACTCTTAGCTTTAAGCTTGAGATGGTAGAAGCTCGCGGTCTGCTAAGTCAAAAACATTCTAAAAGGTTTTTTTTTTTTTATATCAGTCACATATTGTTGGGTCCAACACAGAAGTGGGCAAGTCCTCTTCAGTGGGAAATTCTATTGCAAATTAATGCCGGCAAGACCCTACCTCCCCCATCCCCACGCCAAGATCACTCTGTTTCTCTCCTTTCTAGGCTTCATTTACAGAACATTTGAAGAATGTTTGGAATTTGTACACAACAATGAAGACAACAGAATCCTCAAGTTCTGGAGTGGACTGCTCCTGGGACTTTACTCCTGCATAGCTGTCTGGTAACAATGTGTTACATACCATTTCCTTTCTCAAGTGAAAAAGTTAAATCCCAAAGAAGAGTTCAATGAAATTCTTTAAAAGAAAGAAAACATTCATAGTTTACATCTGAGACAGCTTAAAGGTGCCAGGGAATATTTATAGAGAAAGCCATCCGAGGGATTGAGATCGATCCTCTAGAAACCTTCAGCCGAGGACAGAAAAGTAATTTTGTCTCAGTTGTCTCAATGGCACAGGGATACAAAGCCTGTAGCATGGACAGCTTGGGTGGCCAGTTTTGTGTCTGTGGATTCTGTGCACCTAAGAGAGAATTGTGAGGTATGGAGGAGAGTTTCTAGTGTCCTGAACATGTGGAGACTACTTCCTAGTCATTACTCCTTAAACAATAAGTGTAACAACTGTTTACACAGCGTTACATCGCAGTTGGTATCATCAGTAACCCAGTGATGATACAGGAAGATGTGCATGGGGTTGGTGAATGCTGCACCATTTTATGGAAGAGTTTTGAGCATCTGTGAATTTGAGCATCTGTGGGCTAGGGGCATCCCGTCCCTGAGGGGCTATTGAAGGATAACTGTACTAATTTCTAAGGGGTGCTATGGTTCAGGCATGAAGAAATAGCACCACTTGCCCACATACACCTGCCCAGATCTAAACAGATGGGAAAATGTTATTTGGAGGTAGTGACGTTGGAGGATATGGGCTATATAACGTCTGCAGAGAATAACACTGAAGCTCCAGCATTAGACCTAACTACTCTGTGGTGGAACTATAAACCACGGGGTTCCCAATCAAGGCAGACCTCTTTCTGTCCCATGGCCAAGAAACTCAATGCCATGTTCCCTGTCAGCCTCACTGGTCCTTTTTTTTTATTATTATTATTATTTTTCGAGTCAGGGTTTCTCTGTGTAGCTTTGCGCCTTTCCTGGAACTCACTTGGTAGCCCAGGCTGGCCTCGAACTCAGAGATCTGCCTGGCTCTGCCTCCCGAGTGCTGGGATTAAAGGCGTGTGCCACCACCGCCCGGCCTCACTGGTTCTTATGTCAGAGACAACACAGGGGCTGAGATATGCTTATCTCAGTGTCTCCCAAATCAACAACCAACCAAGTCACTCCTTTATTGGAGAAGTGAGAGCAGAGGGGGAATAGCCCTGGCTCTTTGCCCATACAACACTCAGGAGAGAGGAGGAAGTACTGTTTCCAGCTTAACAAGCCTGTAGCTGGGGCCATGCCTTCAAGAATGAGATGAACAGTACGTACAGCTTCAAGGTAAATCAGAAGACAACCAAATTCTGTGTTATCTCCTAGACTGAGACCCCCGTTCTGTTTCCCGTCTCACATTATACACAGCCAAGTTTGTTGGTTAAGCGGCGGCCCTTGGCAGCGGCCATGCCAACCGAGGAGAGTGCTGGAGGAGAGTCATGAGCCATGGTTACCTTTCTAGAGCTTTATTGGGAGAGAGAGAGAGAGAGAGAGAGAGAGACCACACGGCACGCGGAGGAGAGAATATGGAAGGAGAGAGTGTGGAAAGAGAAGGCACAGAGAGGGCATGCCCGCTTTTTAGGCTGGGACGCCGCCGTCGCAGGCTGGTGACGTAATTAAGGACATAATCCTTACAAGGTTGCCTAGTGTGACTCATCAAAAGCTTTGTAATGAAATGAGAGCAATTCCAAACTGAAGTGAAATGACTTCTGATTAAAAGTAAATAAATGAGCCGGGCGGTGGTGGCACACGCCTTTAATCCCAGCACTCGGGAGGCAGAGCCAGGCGGATCTCTGTGAGTTCAAGGCCAGCCTGGGCTACCAAGTGAGTCCCAGGAAAGGCGCAAAGCTACACAGAGAAACCCTGTCTCGAAAAACCAAAAAAAAAAAAAAAAAAGTAAATAAATGATTTGAAACTGGGCATAGTGGTTCACACCTGTGTTCCCAGCACTTGGGAGGCAGAGGCAGGAGGATGGGGAGTTCAGATTCTGGAGTTCAAGGCTGGCCCAGGCTACACGAGACCCTGCTTTAAACACAAAATTAAATTACATGGGAAAACTTAACATCCAGAAGATTACTTTTGCCGGATAAGGCTCAGTATCAAACTGGTATCCCAATGTACATTAATTTTCAAAGGCTCTGACGTCTAACAGTTGTGCTTATCCCTCATGGCTCTCCATCCTAGTGGGGATGTTGTTGGGACAGTTGTGTCCCCGGCCAATACTTGTCAGTTAGTGGCCAGAAGAATCACCTAGAAGGCTTGTTTGCACAAATTCCTGGCCCTCACTCCCAGAGCCTGACTAAGCAGATCTGGGTTAGACCTGGAAATCCTCGGCTGACACTGGCCCATCTGCAGCCCACTCAGTCCTGCTGGCCCACCTCTCTTTGCAACCGGGGCAGCTTCTTCAAGTCTGACGTGCGTGATCCGTCTCACTTCCTAGAGCCCAAGGAACATAAGAGATGGTGGCCAGTGCTCCATGTGTGCTCCTGAGGGCTCTGTTCCTCCCGAATCATATGACTCCACCCTTTCCGGCCACTCCTCCAGGTGTATGACCGCACATGCGCAGTTCAGTAGCCAGGGTCTTATGTAACCCGTAACGGGTGCTACGTGGTCACGCAATCTGCGCATGCGTGGCATAGCTCCATAAGCCCATATGCGCATGTGCAGGGGAATCCTTAAAAAGCTGGTCAGAGACTCCTCCCCTCTCTTCTGCTCTCTCCTCCTACCCCCTCCCCCCCTTCTCCTCAAGTGTCTTTCCAATAGACCTGGCCATGCTCTCTTCTGTCCCCCCACCCCACCCCAATAAAACTCTGATACTGGGTTTTGTCGTGCCTCCTGGCTTTGCTCACACGGTAACAGCCGCTTAATGAATAACATCGCGCGGCTGCCCCACTAATTTAAAACCAACATTGGTGAAACCAACACTGGATCCACATCATCTACCATTCTGCTGTGTCAGACCCGAGGCAGGCAGAGGGCCAAGGTATTGAAAGTTGACATCCAGAGACCTCTCTCAGGACACCAGTCCATCCAGAGAGCAGGGCCGATTTTCATTTCTTCTCTGGTTGTGCAGGTATGCCAGACTTCAGCAATGGCACGACTTCCACAGGTTTTCCAATAAAGCTAAAACTTTCGTGGCGCGAAGAACCCCAACATTTCTTTACTATGAAGGCATCTCGAGGTACATGGAAGGGCAAGTTCTCCACCTCCAGAAGCAAATAGAAGAAAGGAAGGCACAGAACAGTGGGGTTAAGCTCCTCAAGGTGAGGCCTGCTCCCTGCTTTCCAGCACAGACAGATCCCTCCTCGAGTGAATTCCCATCTACTTCTTGACTGTCTGTCTTCTCATTACAGAATTTGTACATATTTATGTAAAAAGTTTTTTCAAGACAATCCTCCTAAAAAGTTAGAAAAAAAAGGGCCAGAGAGATGGCCCAGCAGGGAAAGATACTCGCTGCCAAGGCTAAGGGCCAGAATTTGACCAACTCCTGAAAGTGATTCTTTGACCTCCACACATATGTTGTAGCACATGTGAGCACACCACACACACACACACACACACACACACACACACACACACACTAAATGTAATCAAATTTTAAATAAAACCACAAATTGTAACTGCTCTATTCGGAGATTGTACTTTTTGTACACTGTATGATACCACTACTCAAGTTTTTCCTGCATGTGGATATACATATATTTCCATTTGTTGAAATTTGCTATCAAATAAGACTATCAATGACTGTATGGTTTTGCCTGTTATTGGGGGTTTTGTTTGTTTGTTTGTTTGAAGGGATTTTACATGTGATTCCTTCACTGTGCATACAGGTCAACCTCCTCCAGGTTCAAGATTTCAAGACAGCCTTTTGTGCCTTTTTGTGGGAACTGATGCTTAGTCCAGTCACGCTCTCAGCCTATAATTCTTTTATTTAAGCTTCTTTTACACTTGATGAGTGTGTGTGTGTGTGTGTGTGTGTGTGTGTGTGTGCGCGCGCGCGCGCACATGCTTGTTCATGTGACAGTGTGTCTGTGGACCCCAGAGGACACTTTCAGAAGTCAGTTCTTTCCTGCCGGTGTGGCTCCCCAGGTATGGGACTCAGGTTCCATGGCGATGAGTGCCTTTTACGCTCTGGGCCATCTCACAGGTCCTCTCCAAGTTCTGTTATCTGAGCTCGAGTTAAGGACATATCCACAACCAAGTTCTCCATCTGAGATCTCCGGTATCCAATTGCCTGAAATGATTTACTTCAGGATCCCTTTTAGGACAGACTATCTTCTCAATTGCTGATACCCCACATCTCTTCATGTGATGAAATTCAGATCACACTGACTCCTAAACTATCACACCCAGGGATACCACGGATCTATCTGCAGGATATGCCAAATATCTAAGGTCAAAAGTCAGATTAGTGGGTCTTCAATATTTTATGAAGTTCCTTCCCACATATGTAGGAAACACTGACTCATTCCATGAGTCAAGTAAAACCACAGGGACAGTGAGGTGTTTTCAGGGATGTGTGGTTACTAGGAAAGCTATGGGGATAGCCTCAATAATAGGCTGGGATTTTAAGCTTGTGACACCATCCAGGTCACAGAAGTGACACATGCCACGTTCATATCTATCAATCTATTTATCTATCAATATGTCTGTTTATCATCTATCTATCTATCTATCTATTCATTTACTTATTTGATACAGGGTCTCTTTATGTAGCCCTGGCCATCCTGGAACTTGCTATATAGACCAGGCTGACCTCAAATTCTGTTTCCCAAGTGCTGGGGAAAGGTTTGTGCCACCATGCCCAGCTCTTGCTGTGCTTTTGAAATGTGAGTTTTAGGGATTGAACTCCTGTTGACAAGCACTGCACCATTTGAGTCATCTATATCCCCAGCCTCTGGTTATATTGGTTGTTTGTCTTCTCTAGGCCTTAGAGAGCCTTGTGGCTGAAGACACCATTGGCCCTGTCTTCTACCCAAGGCTCTACCACCTGATGGCTTATGTCTACATACTGATGGGAGATGGGCATAGTTGTGACTTCTTCCTGAGCACAGCTTTGGATCTTTCTGAGACACAAGGGAATTTGCTGGAGAAATGTTGGCTAAGCATGAGCAAGGTATGTACCATCAGCCACCATGCCACAGTGTGTGTGTGTGTGTGTGTGTGTGTATGGTGGGTTTACATATGTGGGGATGTTCACCCTTCTGAGGAAGCCTCAGAACCCACTTCCCAGTTGGGTTTTAGGAGGCATGGTAAGTCCTTGTCTTAGTCCACTTGGGCTTACGAGAAGTTTATGGCCCATAGTTTTGCAGGCTGGCAAGTCTAAGACTGTGGCGTAGAATTCAATATCTGATGAGGATGATTTCCTCATTGAATGTGCCTCTGGCTGTGCCCCCATCAGTGGCAGAAGGAGCAGGAACCAGAGACATAGCCCTACTCTGCCACCTGTCACCTGAATTCTCTACAGAGACCTCCACTCAAGTGAAGCTAGGATTCTTGACATTGATGCTGAAAATAATTTGAGGCTAACTCCTTAAATAGAAGTAGAGCTAGGGTGTATGAAAAAGAGGCTTACACATAGGTTTAAGCATGGGCACTAATAGTGCTTAGAAAAATGATAATGCACACACAACTTTGGGTGAGCTTTTCAAGAGAGAATCAAATATTGTATGATTCTGGTGGCCTCTGAAATCGCCTTGTCCAAAGGTGGTTCCTGGAGATGTGTTGGATTGCATGACTGTTATGATATATCACGTGGGGGACCCCAGCTGGCCGGGCCAGGGTATCCCACGTGTGCAGGGGGGCATGGTGGGCAGATACAGCAGCAGACGGTGGCGCATTGAACAGTCACTCACCCCCAGGTACTGCATCCATGTGGAAAGCGTTTATTATAATAGAGAGATGAATAGAAAGATAGGAAAGAGAGAGACAGAAAGAGAGAAAGGAGAGAAAGTGGAGGTGTGTGTAAAGAGAGCGAGAGTGAGGGAGAGGGAGAGGGGAAGAGGAAGAGGAAGAGAGAAAGGAAGGGCAGGGGTTTTTCCTCAAAATGAGACTTTTATGTCAGGACACAGGGTGGCCCCAAGAGGCGGGTCAGAATACTAACAGTGACACAAGGAAGCTAAGACTTTTTATTTATATATATACACATACACACACACACACACACACACACACACACACACACACACAACTGCAAACAATGCTTATGGTCTTTTGCTGAGGTTTCTAGAAAACTGCAGCTCCACAGCTAGGGAGGGAATAAAGCTATATTCAAAGTTACCTGTGGGGCTTCCACACCGATTGTTAGGATTTTAGTATTCATATTTAAGATACTTGTATGGGAGAGGAACCTTGTCTCTATGTTGGAACCTTCACAGCTCATTTTGTTAATTGAATGGGCTTTCTTAACTTCAGCCAGACTCTAGAGCAGTGGTTCTCACCCTTCCTAACGCTGCGACCCTTTAACACAGTTCCTCATGGTGTGCTGACTCCAACCATAAAATTATTTTCATTGCTACTTCCTAACTGTAATTTTGCTACTGTCATGAATCATCATGTAAATATCTGATGGTCTTAGGCAACTTCTGTGAAAGGGTCGTTGGATCCCCAAAGGGGTTGCGACCCACAGGTTGTGAACCACTGCTCTAGAGTAAGCAGCCCCTCCCTGCTGCACGAATCCTAGTTGGTCTTGTAATAAAAACCTAGAGCCAGATATCAGAGCAAGAGCTGAAAGATCAGAGAAACAGAGCAAGTCACAGCCACTACCACCTCTTCCCTCACCAACTCCTCAGCCTGAAAGAGGAGGGAAGAGCAGGGCCAAACTCCTGTCTCCTCCTGCAAGGTATATTCCTTTCTCTGTCCAGCCATATCACTTCCTGTTTCAACTTTCCTAGTGCTGGGATTAAAGGCGATGGTGGCGGTGGTGGCGCACGCCTTTAATCCCAGCACTCAGGAGGCAGAGGCAGGAGGATCTCTGTGAGTTCGAGGCCAGCCTGGGCTACAGAGTGAGTTCCAGGAAAGGCGCAAAGCTGCACAGAGAAACCCTGTCTTGAAAAACAAAAACAAAAAACAAAAATAAACAAACAAACAAAAAAAAGGTGTGTGATCCCAAGTGCTGGAATTAAAGGTGTGTGCCACCACGGCCTGGCTCTGTTTCTCCTTTAGACTGTATTCACCTCATGTAGCCCAGTATAGCCTTGAACTCACAGAAATCCAGATGATCTCTGCCTCTGCCTCCTGAGTGCTAGGATTAAAGGTGTGTGTATGCCACCACTGCCTGACCTCTGTGGCTAACTCTGTGTGTGGCTGCCTCTGTCCTCTGATCTTCAGGCAAGCTTTATTTCTTAGATTGCAAACCATATATCACCACACCTTCCTTTCTGGTGTTCTCTTAATTTTCCCGATCTTTCTATTCTCCCTACTTTTTGCTTGCCCTAAGAATGGAAGGAGGAAAGTTGTTTTCTCGTGTTCTTTTGTAAGGACATAAACCCCAAAGCCCTCAGAACCAATCACCCAAATCCCCGACATTCAGTACTACCACCTTAGGGGTTGGCCTCCAGCATGTGGATTGTGGAGGAATAGACACACATTCCAATCACAGTAATCATAGACCTTACCAACAGAGGGCCAAACTCGCAGCAGTAACAAGAGCTTTGCATTTCTTGTTACACTTCAGAGAATCCCCTCGTGCAAACCCCCTTAGTACAGTCTCTCCCCACCTCTGTGGCTTCTTCACATTCCTTTTGCTGTCCACGCGGGAACACCTCAAAGGTAAAACTCGGACTCTGCACCCAGCACGGTATTGTGAAATAAGCAACTACATGTGCAATTATGTGTGCTTATCTGAAAATGCGCCCAAGTTCTACTAGTTTGGACAACAAAAACCATTTTTATCAGTTGTGCATGTTAATGCATGCCTGCAATCCCAATGCTGGGGAGGTAGAGCCAGGGGGATCAGGAGTTCAAGGTCATCCTCAGCTACAGGGAGAATTCAAGGCCAGCTTTGGTTTTAGGAACTCTCTCAAAAAACAAAACAAGAAAGAAAAAAAGAAAGAGATAAGAAAAACAAAGAAAATGAAAAAAGAAGCCAGCTGGTGGTGCACACCTTTAATCTCAGCACTCAGGAGGCAGAGGAAGGCAAATCTCTGAGTTTGAAGCCAGCCTGGGCTACAGAGTGAGTTCCAGGACAGCCAGGGCTGTCTTGAAAAACTGAGAAAGAAAGAGAAAAAAAAGATCCCCTTTGTCTGTGAATTCCCCTGTTTTTAAAAGCTCAAAGGTGCCAGAGCCATGTGTGGCAGTACAAGCCTATAATTCTATGTCTCCAGACACAGGCAGGAGAACCAGCCCAAGTTCAAGGTTAGCCCAGCCAAGGCTGCACAGTGAGACCCTATCTCAAAACAAAACACGCTCAGGGACACATTTTTGGGATCTGGTCAGTCTTCCACATGCCAGGAGTATTGACTAGGCCTGTGTTCTCTTTCCTTCCTCTCAGGAATGGTGGTACTCAGGCTTGGAGTTCATGGGACATCATTGGCTTCAGACCGTCTTGAGTCTTCCAACGTGGGATCAAATCGCATCAGGCAATGTAGCCCTTCAGGATGTTCAAAGGAACAAATTCCTGATGAGAGTTAATATCCTGGACAATCCTTTCTAATAATTCATGAACGAGAATAAGATTGCAGTAAGAACCTTTTTTTTTTTCTTTTTTTCTTTTTTGCCATGATCCATTTTTGTCCTTCCTCCATAGCCAGCCCCTCCAGGTTCAGATCTGGAACCTTCCTAGTCGGTCAGCATGGGTCAGCACCGGTCAGCACCTGCCTTGCTGTATTTAACTTCACACAGCTGCCGGATATAAAGGCAAGGCTGTGTATCTCTTCTCAGGCTGTTTGCTTAACCTGCGGTGCTAAGCCCATGCAAAATCCAATCATATCGATCAGTATCAGGGCCTGGAGGGGTTCTGGTGTCCCTGAAGGAAGGGTTGACAGAGACTTGCAGTCCCCACAGAAGCAAAGCTCATTAAGGGACAGCGCACTTCCACAAGCAGTTGGATCTGGGCTGAAGCAAGAAAAAGTTTGGTAGCTCCAAGGGCAGCTGTGCACAAAGGGTCCGCGCTTTTCCACATATCTTGCTGATATGCAGTTCTACAGACAACTTCGTATGTTGTACCTTTCATTAGCATCTTAACTCTACCCAGCGGGCTGTTTTAGTAGAATAATAAGTACTGTTCATGTTCAGAAACTGGCTTTTGCTGTGGCGGCAGGAGAGCTGGTTTTAGTTGGCCTCACTTTGGAGGTGTTTCCAGCCTTCAGAAGGCTCCTAGGAGCCTTCCAGCCCTTGGTCTGTTCCATTCTCCTGCCTTGGTACGAGAAATGCTAATATCAAGGTAAAGTGACGTCTTGTGTTACGCGCCACCACATGCACGCCATGCCAGGGGTCCAAAGAAACGTGGAGTTGGTTCTGTCCGTCACCTGTATGTGGTTCCAGAGATCAGCCTCAGTTTGCTCGGTGTCTTGGAAGTAGCGTAATACTGCAAATGCCAAATCCCTGTTACCTCCCAAACCAGCCAAATTAGAAAGGATACAGTTTGCAGAGGCCGAGTGCGTCTTCCAGAGCCAGGGGGATGCCACTGGCACCTCGCATCTGCAGAAATAAATGCTTTAAGTAGAAACAGTAATTTTGATGTGGGTATACTTTACGTGCTCCAAGTTTGTAAGCATGCTAAAAACATTTAATTCACAATAGTATTCATCTTTATTTCCCAGATATAAGGGCAAGGCTACACAGTATTCTTAACCTTTTTGTTGGTGGAAGTTAGCGGCCTGTTAATGTGAATGCACTAAAGGTTTTTACCTGTTAGTCACAAGGATGTTAGGTCAGACACAAAGCAGGGAAAAGGAACAGGTCTTCAGGGAGGAGCTAAAGAGCTGAAGATAAACTGTGTTTAGGCAATGGACCCACAACATTCCAACCTCTCCCTACAATCACTGAATTTCTAATCTGCCCATAAGCTCTCCAGAAGACGCCCAGACGTGTGGGTTTTTTCCAGGAAGACACACACACACACACACACACACACACACACACACACACACACACGTTGACCAAGCATCACACTTCATGCATACAGGGACTAAATGCTAACTTTCCAGTGTCAATAGCAAGGCTCATTCCCAGGATCTGATATAGAGAATGCTGAGTAGCCAACAGGATAGCTGTCTTCAGGAGACAGGAACAGCTGGTAAAGCCATTAAGGAAGAAACTCCTGGATCATATCATTGGAGTCTACTAGCCATTATGATCCAGTGCTTTTTATCCTCTGTACTTGACATTGGGAGGTATAACAAGAGTAATACACCAAAAATTAAAATAGCCAAGAACACTGTCTGGCTTAACCAAGTAAAGGCAGAAGAGGAGGAAGCAGGCATTTTAAACCACCAAAATTTACATATTTAAAAAGAAACTAGCCTAGCAGTGGTGGTGCACACCTTTAGTCCCAGCACTTGGGAGGCAGAGGCAGGCCTGGTCTACAGAGTGAGTTCCTGGACAGCCAAGACTACACAGAGAAATCCTGTCTCAAAAAACCAAAATAAGTAAGTAAAAGAAACCAGATTAGCCATGTTTTACCCTGCTTTTACAGGTATGTGTAGTCTATGAGCTATTTTATTTAAAATTGGATTATTGGGAGCTGAAGAGATGGTTCAGTGGTTAAGAGCACTGGCTGCTCTTCCAGAGGTTCCCAGTTTGGTTCCCAGAACTCATATGACAGTTCACAACCGTCTGTGACTCCAGTTCCAAAGGGATCTGATGTCCTCTTCCGGCCTCCAAGGTCACCAGCATGCATGTAATGTATAAACATGTGAAAGCGAAACACTCATACACATCAAAAAAATCATAATAATAAACCTTAAAAAATTAAAAGTTTAGAAGACATGGCATGGTGACACATGCCTTTAATCCCAGCATTCAGGAGGCAGAGACAGGCAGATCTCTGAGTTCAAAACCAGCCTGGTCTACAGAGTGAGTTCCAGGGTTTCCAGGGCACTGTGAAAAGAGACCCTGTCTCCAAAAAAAAATTGTTAATTAAAACTAGAGTACTTTAACAAATCTATTATCTTTTCATTTTAGTTTAGAAAAGTAAGTGGGAAGTTACATTACAGAAGAAATTAGATAACAATATAGGATTCCTTTAAATTTTCTAACAAGATTTTCTAATGTGACAGAAATGATTAAAAAGTGATAGAAACAAAATATCAGACCTACTAGAAATTCTGACTTTATAGGCTTTATCTCCATAAACAAGTCTTATTTCTTTTTGTTGTTGTTGGCTTGTTTTTTCAAGACAGGGTCTTAGTGTGCAGTTCTGGCTGCCCTGGAACTCACTATGTAGACCAGGCTGGCCTCAAACTCCCAGAGATCCACTGGCTTCTGCCTTTTGAGTGCTAGGATTAAAGGCATGTGCCACTATGAGGCTTTCTTTTTTATTTTAATGATTAGAAATGGAAATGGTACTCAAGTAGGAGTTACTGTAATGGTGTCCATTTCCCTTTCAATAGTAAAAATATAAAACTGTTCAATATTTTAAATATTTATTACCTTTAATTATGTGGTGGGAGGTGCATATGAGTGCAGGTGCCCATGAGGGCTTTGGAACCCCTGGAACTGGAGTTAGAGACAGTTGTGAGCCACCCAGAGTGATTGTGGGAGCTGAATTCACTCTCTTAACAGCTGAGCCGTCTTCCCAACCTTTTAAAATGTTTAATTTACTGTACTTTAACACTTTTGTTATTAACAGAAACAGTAGCTATGCCTGACCCAGTTAATTTTCTTTCCTTAGGAAAAAGTTTTTGTTTGGGTTATAAGAATTTGGTTTGAAAATATTGGTACTTGCTGGGCGGTGGTGGCTCACACCTTTAATCCCAGCACTCAGGAGGCAGAGGCAGGCAGATCTCTGTAAGTTCAAGGCCAGCCTGGTCTACAGAGCGAGCACCAAAGCTACACAGAGAAATCCTGTCTCAGAAGAAAAAAAAAAAAAAGAAAGAAAGAAAGAAAAGAAAATATAGGTACTCTCAATGCACTTTATTTTGGGAGATTAAGCTTTTGTCAACATAAAAGCTATATATTTTTTTTAAATCTGTATTATACCAAATAATGAGAAAATAAATTCTTTTGTAAAGACAGTGAAAACATGAATCTTTTTTAAACATGAAAACTAGGTTCAAATTAGGTGGGGTTCCAGGTAAGACACAGCTGAACACCTTAGAAACCAAGCCATTTTGACGATGTCACAAAAAGCAAACGCGCCCATCCCAACAGTTCCTTCTGTCTTCAACTCTTCGTAGATTCGGGTTTTAAACCTTTTGTATAACTGTGTACTGTGTGTTGAACATATTCCCCTTTAACCGTCCCTTTCCCCTTTCCATCCCTTCCTGCTCCCGTTAATCTCCTGGGTCCTGTAGACTGTTTCCTCGCTTCTGTCATATTTATATACTTGATTTTATACAGATACAAAGAGCTGGCAGCCCCTTCTTCACCGAGGTCATCTGGACAGTCAGTATAAAACTGTCTTCTCTTGCCCCTGCTCATCCACCAGGAAACCAGCCTTTTTTTGTCTTTAAGTAATTTGATCACCCAAAGAGTCAAGTTCTTTTTAACTTGAACTTAGAATATACTTAAGCTTTAAAAAACAAAGTGTTGCCGGGCGGTGGTGGCGCACGCCTTTAATCCCAGCACTCGGGAGGCAGAGCCAGGTGGATCTCTGTGAGTTCAAGGCCAGCCTGGGCTACCAAGTGAGTTCCAGGAAAGGCGCAAAGCTACACAGAGAAACCCTGTCTCGAAAAACCAGAAGAAAAAAAAAAAAAGTGTTTTGCAGGCATGCATGTAAATGCACTGGTGTATGCCTGGTGCCTGGCAGCCAGAAGAGGGCGCCAGATGCCCGTGGAAATGGAGTTGGAGATGGTTGTGAGCCACGAGTCCAATGCAGATGCTCCGAAAGAGCAGTCCGTGCTTGTAGCCACAGAGCCCCTAAGCTTCTTGGTCCTGCTCCCTTTATACCCTTGAATTCTCCTTTCTGGTTCTCTTGAGCCTTCTCTCCCCCAAGGTACATGCCCTCCAGGTCCTTCTAACACACCTGGTTTTGATCCCTCCGCACCCTGGCAGCACTTATCTGAACATTCTGAAATGCATCTCTGTATCTTTTACATGTGCATTACCAGAATGGCCAGCATGGGATAGAAGTGGACTGTTGCCTCTCTTGTTCTAGAACAGTCTGTTGGAAGTGCTTAGGTACCTTTACTTTGGGCACAGCTGCATGTGGAGTCACTGTAGCCCTGTCCATCGACTGGAAGATAATGACACATTTTCTAAGTGTGCAAGAAAAAGGCCCTAAGACATCCTTTATGAATATGATCGAGGAAATGCAGCCTCAAAGTGGAAATGAACCCCTTAAATCTCTGAAAACACAAACAGTGGAAGGAGGTGAATAAAACAGTTCATGCCCTGAAAGTAGAAATAGAATCAATACAGAAAACCCAAACAGAGATCTGGAAATGAAAAATTCAGGAACTCAAAAAGGAACCACAGAGGCAGTTTCACCAACCAAGAATACAAGAGATAAAAGACGCTCAGGCATGGAAGACACTGTATAAGATGTAAAAATGTTAAATCTAAAAAAAATCCTGGTATAAAACATCTAGGAAATCTGGAACACCATGAAAAGACCAAATCTTTGAATAACTGGAATAGAGGAATGAGAAGAAACCCAGGTCAAAGGCACAGAAGACATTTTGAACAAAACCATGAAAGAAAGTTTCCCTAACCTAAAGTTTCCCTACCTATCAAGGTACAAGAAGCACACAGAACACCAAATAGACTGGACCAGAAAAGAAATTCCACTTGCCACAAAATTGTCAAAATGCTACATGAACAGAACAAGTAATATTAAAAGTGGCAAGGGGAAAAGACCAAGTAACATAAAAGCAGGCCTATTAGAATAACACAGACTCCTCAGTGGATACCCTAAAAGCCAGAAGGGGCTGGACACAGGTGCTGCAGACTCTAAAAGATCCCAGATGCCAGCCCAGACTACTATACCCAGCAAAACTATCTACCTACAAATCCAACCCTACAGAAGGTGCTAGAAAGAAAACGCCAACCTAAGAGGTAAACTACATCCAAGAAGACAGAATAAATAATCCCAATAACAGGAAACAAAACAGGAATCATCAATCACTGCTCATTGATATTTCTGAACATTAAAATGATTTCAATTCCCCAATAAAAAGACACATACTAACAGAATGGATGTGAAAAGAGGGTCCATCTTTCTGCTACATCCAAAAAACACACTTCAATACTGAGGATAGACATCACCTCAGGGTAAAAGGATGGAAAGAGATATTCAAAGCAAATCGACCTAAGAAGCAAGCTGGCATAGCCATTTTAGTATATAACAAAACAGGGCTTCAAACTAAAACTAATCAGAAAGAATAGGGAAGGACACTACACACTCATCAAAGGAAAAGTCCATCAAGAGGACATTGTAATTCTTAACATCTTTGCACCAAACACAAGGGCACCCAAGTTCACAAAAGAAACACTACTACAGCCTAGATCACGTATTGATCCTCAAACACTGATAGTGCGTGATTCAGTACCCTACTCTCAGAAATACACAGGTCACCCAGACAAAAACTAAACAGAGAAATACTGGAGCTAACTGACATCATAAACCAAATGGACCTAACAGATATACAGAGTATACCACCCAAACACAAAAGAATATACCACCTTCTTAGCACCTCATGGAACTTTCTCCAAAACTGACCAGATACTGGGATACAAAGCAAGCATCAGCCAGTAAAAGAAAATTGAAATAACACTATCTGACCAGCCCAGATTTAAGCTGGATACCAATAAGAGAACAGAAAGCTCACAAAATATGGAAACTAAACAACTCACTACTGAATGAAAAAAATGAGTCAAGACAAATTAAAGACTTTCTAGAATTGAATGAAAATACATACATACACTGTCAAACTTATGGGACACAGTGAAAGCAGTTCCAAGAGTAGCACTAAGTGCCTACATAAAACTCTGGGGAGAGCCGGGCAGTGGTGGCACACGCCTTTAATCCCAGCACTCGGGAGGCAGAGCCAGGTGGATCTCTGTGAGTTCAAGGCCGGCCTGGGCTACCAGGTGAGTTCCAGGAAAGGCGCAAAGCTGCACAGGGAAACCCTGTCTCGGGAAGAAAAAAAAAAAAAAACCCTCTGGGGAGATGCCATCGTAGCAACTCAACAGCACACCTGAAAGCTCTAGAACGGAAGAAGAAATCATACCCAAAAGGAAGAGATAGCAAGAAATAGTCAAACTCAGAGTCCAAGTCAATCAAATAGAAATAATGAGACAATGAAACAAAGAGTTGATTCTCTGAGAAAATCATCAGAAGATTGACAACGCCTTAACCAATTAAATGAAAGGCAGAGAGTATATCCAAATTAACAAAATTAGAGATGAAAAGGGGGACATAACAACAGACACTAAGGAAATCCAGAGAGTCACAAGGACATATTTTACAAACCTGTACTCCACCAATTTTGAAAATCTAAAAGAAATGGATACTTTTCTCAACATATACTACCAAAGTTAAATGAAGACCAGATAACCAATTTAAACAGATCTATAACTCCTAGTAAAGGGAGCTGGAGAGATGCCTCAGAGGTTAAAAACACTGGCTGCTCTTCCAAAGGTCCTGAGTTCAAATCCCAGAACCACATGGTGGTTCATAACCATTTACAATGAGATCTGGTGCCCTCTCTGGCCTGCAGGCAGAATATTGTATACATAATAATAAGAACAACAACAACTCTTAGAGGAAATAGAATCAGTAATTGAAAGTCTACTACCCTCCCCAAAAAAATCACCCCAGGGCCAGATGACTTCAGTGTAGAATTCTACCAGACTTTAAAAGAAAAATTAATGCCAATATTCCTCAAATTGTTCCACAAAATAGAAACAGAAGAAACATTGCCCAATTTGTTATGAGGCCACAGTTATCCTGATACCTGAACAACATAAAGACCCAACCAAAAAGGAAAATTCTGTAATTTTCCTTATGATCATAGATGCAAAAATTCTCAACAAAATACTTACAAACTGAATCCAACAATACATCAAAAAGATCATCCACCATGATCAAGTAGGCTTTATCCCAGAGAGATGCAGGGATGGTTTAATATATGTAAATTGATAAATGTAACCCACCATATAAACAACCTGAAAGACAAAAACTGCATAATCACCTCGTTAGATGCAGGAAAGTCTTTTGACAGTCCAACACCCCTTCATGATCGAAGTCCTGGAGAGAGTAGAGATACAGGTTCATACCTCGAGATGATGAGGGTAGTTCACAGCAAGCCCATAGCCAACATCAACTTAAACGAAGAGAAACTCAAAGCAATTCCACTAAGATCAGTAACAAGACAAAGTTGTCTACTCTCTCCATACCTATTCAATATAGGACCTGAAGTCTTAGCTAGAGCAGTAGACAACTGAAGGAGATTAAGGAGGTGCAAACTGGAAAGGAAGTCAGAGTCTTTTCAGGTGATATGGTAGTATACATAAGTGACCTGAAAGATTCCACCGGGGAACTACAACTGATAAACATTTTCACCAAAGTAGCTGGATAAAAAACAAACAAAAAACAAAACAAAACAAAAACTCAGCACCCCACATATGAAAGAAAAGAGGGACAGACAGAAGTAGAAAAGAAAAGACTAGGTTGAAATTTGGAGAGTGTATATTCTACATGTCTGTGCCCAGATTGAATGAATAGTCTACACATTTGAGCCCATCTGGTTTTACAGGGATGCTGAACTTGGTTTCTGGTCTTGACTGCATCACAAACCATGGGTGTGGGTGCATCTTCTCCATGGCCAGCAGATGGCAGCACTGGATTTTGCTGTAGCCTTAGGAACCTTTTCCAGTAGCGCTCCAAGCCCTTGCTTGTCTCAGACCTGCAGCCTCGGTACCACCCACAGGAAACATCCACCAATTCTGGAGCAGCCTGCACAGAATTATTTTTAGGATGAGATAAATCATCCACGAGGACTTTAGGAACAGTGAAAAGAAAATCGAGGACTGTAGGGTTTTTTTTTTTTTCTCCCATGAGCCCTTGAACCTCACCTACTCTGAACTCCTGTAGGGCAAAGAGGCTGTCTTCACTGTATCTAAGCACTAAGCCCAGAGCTGGACATACAGCAGGTGTTCAGGAGCTATCTGTCGACTAATGGGTGTGTAAAGAATATTTGCTTTTGCTCTTTCTTATAGCAGCCCTAGGAATCTAGTGTTTATTGAGTGAGTGACCTGGATGACCTCAAGGAGAGCGACAGGAATTATTTAACATCAGCGTATTAGCCAGGCAAGAAACAGTTCAACCCATGGTTCCTGACATAGACCGGAAAACTCACTGGACCCGATCTAGCTGCTGAGTCTGTGCCCTTGGAGGCAAGTCCTTTGTGTCTCAGTTTCCTGGTTTGTAAAATGGGGGTCCTAATTGCATCTGCGTGAGGCCTTTCACAAGGTGGTTGGCTGTGTGTGTTAATGCCAGTTAAGCACTCCTAATTCTGTCCAGAGAGCAAACAGGCAATTAAAAATGCAGAGCAATTGGGGGAAGCCTGGCTCATACCCTGTTGTGGCTTTTAGGATGGTAAGAGCTAGCTGAGAAGGGGTACCAGTCAGGCAGGAGAAGGCCTTCCCAGGCCAGCACACAGCATTTGGTCCTGCAGCTGTTTGGGGTTTCTGGAGCGCTGGGTGCCCCCAGGTGGTCTGGAGGAGACCCACTGAGCAAAGGGAGATGAACAAGTGATGCTTAGGAACATCACCCCAGCTTTGTGGGCCACCTGGCTTAGGGGCGAGGACTCATCAACACCACCCAAAATAGGAGTCTTGGGATGACTACTGAGGAAGTATGTGGACCACATCTCTGATTTCGGAAGTCTATGGTTTTTATATGAGCCACTGGGGATCTACTCAAAGGATGTGCACAGGCTAAGCAGGTGTCCTACGACTGAGGTAGATCCCTAGCCTGAGGCTGCCCAGATTTCATCTCTCTCATTCTTAGGAGAGATCTGGGCCAAAATAAAGCCTGAGAGGTAAATCATGATGCAAGTCAGAATGAGGGTGGCCTGCAAAAGAGAAGAGACTGGAATTTAGGTCAAGGGTGTTGATCTGTGGGATAGGTCACGGGACAGAGAGGACACTGACATCGGAGGCGGGCTTTTTAGTCAGGGTGTTCGAACGACCAGATATGGAGGCCAAGTAAACTGAGGTCTAGAAACTTGCTAGCATCATGCCAATACTCGCTAGTTAATGTTGCTCCTGCATCCCCAGCCCCAGATTGTCAACCCTAAATCTCACCTTCCCTGGGGTTGCTTACGCACATTGGATTCTTCGGCTCTCTTTTGAGATATCACACTACAGCTCAGCCTGGAACTCTGTAGCCAGGCTGTTCTCCAACTCAAAGAAATTCTGCCCCAAGCCTCCTGAATGCTGGTATCACAAGCATGTGGTGTCTCACCTAGCTGTCCCAGGCTACTCATTATATTCTCATTATATGCTCATGAACATCCTCCTAAATACTTCTCCCAGGTCTCTCATCCTGTTCTCACTGCTGCTAAAAATCCAGTTCCTTTATGCATAACCCCGCTCTGCAGTAAGTCACATTATTAATTGTTTTCCCAACTTCAGATTTCCACCCCTTGCCTATATAACAGGAAGAATTAGCTTCCTAATGAGGAAAAAAAAAAAAATCCCCGTGCTGGACAATGATGAAGTTCCTAAGCCTGTATATTGTAAGGCTTTCAAGGCCTTCCCCTAAATCCAGTGTGGAGACACCTGGAAGAGCCCTTATTGGAGTTTTGGGTTTCTCATCACCTGCATTCAGGCTTTTCTGCCTCCCAGCTCTCCTCCGCCTGCACATGCTGACCAGCTGGGAGTCTTTGCTCACGGAGGCTCACCTCACTGCTGCAGCTTGCCTGTCTCTCTCCTCCCCGGGCTAATGAGGGAGGGGACTGTCCCATGCTCAACTTGGTATCTCCAGCACTTAATATCAGGTCAAGCACCAGAAGGCCTGTGGCGAGTTCTATCTTGCTCACAGTTGCTTCAGAGCACTTTACAAGGTGTGAGAATAGGCGTGTAGGCCGAGGGGAGGAGCGTACTGTGTCAAACCACTAGAAAGGGGCAGCTACCAAGGTCTACCACTGTGAGACACCATCATCCCCACCCTTCAAACGCCATTCAAAGAGGAGCAGAGTGGAATCATGTGTGATTTTTGCTGTTTGTTGTTGTTGTTGTTTTTCCTTGTTCTTTATAGGGTCACCCTTTGTAGCCCAGCTTAGCCTAGAACTCATTGCATAACCTAGAAAGACCCCCAAACACCTGGGGCAAACTTCCTGCATCAGCCTCTTGAGTGCGGGAATTACAGGCAAGAGCTATTATGCCTGTTTTTATTTATTTGTTTGTTTATCTAGAGTCAGAGTCTCGACATAGCCCAGGCTAGCCAAGATGCTTCTCAGTGCTGGGATTATAGGCTTGTACCACCATGCGTGGCTCTAGATCAGAGTGGTTCTGAACCTGTGGTGTTGTGGGAATTCATTCTGTTCGGCCAATGGTTTGGGGGGTACAAGCCCTGGGATGTGGTTTTGACTGCGTGCGTGACCCCTTAAGAGCTGAGGGAGAGGAGTCATTCGCTCTCTTGGGTGGCCAGGACTGGGTCAAGCGTCAGGAGCAGCTTGCAGTTGGTCGCCCCTCCACCACCACCCCCCACCCCCAGGGAGAAGGACAGGACAGCAGCAGCTGGACCAGCAGGATCAGCTGCCATGTCTTCTTCATTCTGTATCAGTGAGTGCATTGTCCCCATTTTATATCTTAATAAAGTCTTTTTAAAAAAATAACCCGTTTAAATTTATCTTATGTGCATTGGTGTGAAGGTGCCAGATTCCCTAGAACTGGAGTTACAGACAGTTGTGAGCTGCCATGTGGGTGCTGGGAATTGAACCTGGGCCCTCTGGAAGAGCAGCCAGTGCTCTTAATTGCTGAGCCAAATTCTTGAGATCCTTTAACAGACTCTTGTGGTTTCACATAATACTTTGAGAACCCCACTTTAGGGGGGTTTATCCTGTATATCATAATAGTAGCAAAATTACTTACAAAGCAGCAATGAAATTTTTTGGTTGGGGTCACCACAACATGAGGAACTATACTAAAGGGTCACAGCATTAGGAGGGTTGAGAACCACTGCTCTAGACTATTTCTTTTATGGCAGTACTGGGTCTTGAACCAGGACCTTAAGCATGGTAGGCAAGCAACCCTACCACTGAACTGTCCCCTCAGCCCTCTCCTTTCTGCCTTTCCTCCTCTCTTTCTCTTTTCCTTCTTTCTACTCCCTTCTCTTTTCTTACTCCTGTCTCTTTCCCCCTTTATCATATATATGTATTTTGGAACATGGTTTATTAAGTTGCTCAGGCTGGCCTTGAACTCACTCTGCAGCCCAAGCAGGACAAAAAAAGAAGCCCCTTGTCAATATGCAGTTATCCAATAATTGTGATTTTGAAGATGTTAGTGTTAATAAGGTTCAGTATTAGCTGGAGGCACGGGCAAACACTGGCTGAACTGCTGCTCCATGTTTTTCTTTAAAGATTATTTTGGAGAGATTGCTAGGATCAAGAGCACAGGCTGCTCTTCCCGAGGACCCAGGTTTGATCCCCAGAAGCTACATGGCAGCTAAGAACTGTCTGTAACCTCAGTTCCAGGGGATTCCATTGGAATGCCCTCTTCTGGCCTCTGTTGGCACCAGGCATGCAGGCAAGACACCCATAAATATAAAATAAAAATAAATATTATTTCAAATTGTGTATGTATATGTGTGTGTGTGTACACATTTGTACATGTGAGTGCAGTTTCCTGAGGAGGCCAGGGGTACTGGGGGCTGGAGTTACAGGCAGTTGTGAGCCACTTGGATTGAGTACTAGGAATTGAACCTGGGTCCTCTGCGAGAGCAATATGTGCTCGTAACTGCTGAGCTATCTCTCAACTCCCGTGACAATTTCTTATTGTTTCTCCTTTGTCTCTCTAGAGAGCCTCTGCTTTTTGTGATGACTTGATACATGCCTACATGTGTAGGAAGCAAGAGGCGCGAGGGGCAGGAAAATCATAGGTGAAAGCAATGTAAACAAATACAACTTAAAAGAGGAAACAAAGTCTTTTTAAAACAAATACTTTTACGTATACAGGTGCTCTGCCTGTGTCAATGTATGTGCGCCCCATGCATGGCTGGTACCCATGGAGGCCAGAGGAGGGCGTCAGATCCCTCAGAATTGTGAGTTGACATGTGGGGGCCAGGAATTGAGCTTAGAGTCTCTGAAAGAGCAGCCACGGCTCCTAATCCCAGAACCATCTCTCCAGCCTCAAGGAACCAAAATCGTTTTTTAAATTTTTTTTTTTTGAGTTTCATACAGGTGTACAATGTATTTTGATTATATTCACACACACCCAACTCCTCCTCCATGTTATCAGATTATGAAAGTGCTTATCAGATTCAGTGGGTTATGAAAGACTGAAAATCAGAGGTCATAAAGTTGGGACTTGGGTGGCGTTAGCCACTGGAGCATGGTCAACCGACCAAGGGTCACACCCCAACGATAGGTGACCTTCCCTCCCCTGGGAGCCATCAGGGGTCAATAGTTCTCCTCTCTGCTGAGTGGGGACTTGTCCCCGCCAGGATCCCCATGCAGGGCTGTAGACTGGCTTGATCTTGTGCAGGTATTACAGTGGCTGAGTTCCTGAGAGTGCGTGGACCAGCCATGTCCAGACGACACTGCCTGCCTCAGTCCTCCTCAACCTCTCGCTTTTACAATCTTTTCACTCCTCTGCCGTGAGGTTCTATGCGCCTTGGGTGGAGGGGTGTGTGACACACAGGTCCCATTTATGGCCAAGTCCTCCAAAGACACATTCTCTTGCACTTCGCCTAGTGTGTCTTCATACTGACCACCACATGAAGAAACTTTTCTGATGAGGACCTAGATGGATTTAGAGATGGGCATTTATTCAGAAGGCAGTTTGATGCGATGTCCATCTAGCAAAATTAATAGTAGCAGGTTATCCCCTTCGGCCTGTGAGGTGCCCAGCCATGGGGTTTTTGGCCAGGGAATCCAAATCTTGAACTTCCTCTTACATTTTTTCATGGGGGGGGGGCGCGGGACGAGGCAGGATCCAGAAGTCATTTCCAAGCAAGTACTAGCTCTCCTCCTGTTCATTTCATACTCTTGCATCTTTATCTCGGCCAGCTTCAATAAGTCAACATTAGATTATTGACTCAGCCAAGAGCCTGGGGTGTGACAGATCAGGCCCTGTGTCTGAGGGATTCATGGCAGGACTCTCTACCACATGACCTCCTTGCCAGAGACACGTATCATATTCCTTTAGGGACATGAGCTCTGTTTGGCATTTCTGGCAGAAGAAGCAGTGTGGTGTATGGTAGCTGCCAATAACCATGTGGTCCAGTGGATGTTCTGCATTCTTGGGACCAAGATTCTCCAACAAGCTTTCAGGACGATCTCCCTCGGCCAATGCAATGTCCTTGAGGGAAGGTTTACAAGGAGGAGAACCAGGAACATCCAGGTACATTCTAAACAAATCTCTGGGGTCATGCTGGGCCACCAAGAATGAGGTCAGAGCTTCCTAAATGTTCCATATTCTTATGGGTCTACTCAACATTCCAAAAGATTGTCTACAGAATGAATGTAAAATTTATTTCATCCAGTTAAAAGAAATTTATGGGGCTGAAATGATGGCTCAGCAGTTAAGAACCCATGCTGCCCTTCACAGGACTGGAGTTCAGTTCCCAGCACAGAGCTCACAACCAACCAGCTTTACCTCAGCTCCAGGGGAGATCTGAGGCGCCCTCTCCTTCCCGCACTCATGTGCACCGACATTCACGTGCACATACCACCTCCCGACAAACACAACATTTAAAAATAAGTGTTTGAAAGCTAAAGAAAAAAATGTAATGAAAGAAATTTACGGGCTGGTGAGACCGCCTAGTGGGTGAAGGCCTTTGTTACCAAACCTGAGTGAGACCTAAATTCTGCCCCTGGAGTCCACATGGTGGAATGAGAGAACAGACGAAGGAAGGTTGTCCTTAGACCTCCACATGTGCACTGTAACACACACACAAACACGCACACGCACACGCACACGCGCACACGCACACACACTAAAAAGTAATTTAAAGATCTTTTTGAAATGTTCTAAGGCAAAGAGAGAGGCAAGAATATGGTCTATACTCAAAATTCAGTCTCCCTAGAGAGGAACCTCCAGCCAAAAGCCGTTTCTCCTTAGCTTTATTCCCCACACCCAAGCAGAGCCATGGTTCAGGTGCCGACGGCTGACATCAGTTAGTACCTCAGAGGCAGCGCTGTCCACCAGTGCGGTAGCCACACAGCTCTGATGGCAGGGAGCAAAGGCAAGTGTGAGAATATTAAACATGTCCGACTTCTCCCACCAGACGTAGTGAGACTTAAAAAAAGAAAACAAAACACCAACTTGCCCTGAAAGGCTAGAACACTAAAGGCCACACCACAAAGCCCACAGCAAAGAAGCGGATGCCAGAGCCCAGAAAGGACAATAAAGTTTCACATCCTGTTTGCAGGAGGAAATGGAAGCTGGAAGCAGCAGGTCCCCAAGGACCCCTTTGAGCCTGAAAGGTCTGTTTCCCTCTTAGTAAACACGCCCGGTCTCCTGTTGACCCCCAAGCTCCCTCCGGCCTTATACTCCCCAATGTTTTTCTTCCAACCCTCAAAGTCAGGCCTTCCGGTCAGCTCCCGACAGCTTTAGGAAGGATGTGAGAAGGGAGGGGGCCTCAGGGCCCCCCTGCCGACACTCAGATGTTAGGTCCCATTTCCAAGAGCCAGAAGGACTGGTCTGACCCTGAGCTAAGAGTCCTCTGGCTGAAGATTGTTTACAGTTGGTGGTTTTTCTCTTTAATAGTTCATAAGGACAAATGACCACAGAATTATTAGTAAGACCAACAACTGGAAACAGCCTGAAATGTCTGCAGGTTTAGAAGTAACTTAAAATGCCCCGGTGCATCCAGAGCAGAGGAATCCTGGCTGTAGGACTGACTGACTGATGGCCAGCTTCCTTCCTGCTGGCACCAATGCTGAAGGCTAACAGGCAAACTGCGAGAGCATCATGATCCCATGTTGGCCTTTAAAACAGACCTCCCTCATCCCCCCGCCCTGCATATCTTCACGAGGGCCACGCTTGGATCCCGATTTGAAGAAACCACTTGTAAAAATGCCATTTTCACAACAGAGGAAACCTGACTGCACACTGGGAAGTCGATAAAACCCAAACTCTGGCTCTCGGAAGGCATCTTCCAAAGCGTTTGTGTTTGGCCAGCGAGATGCCTCACAGGCCTGCTGATGAACCCGACAAGTGTGTTCTGCAGGCCCCACGTGGTGGAAGGGGAGAACCGACTTCACCGAGATGTCCTCTGACTTCCACACTACATGGTGGCGTGGGCTCGCTATCACATAAAGAAGAAATGTTTTAATTCAACATGGCAAGATGGTGTTGCTACATATGGGTGTAGCCATTCTTTTGAGACAGGGTTTCTCTGTGTAGCCCTGACTGTCTTGGAACTCATGCTGTAGACCAGGCTGCTCTCGAACTCAGATTCCCCTGCCTCTGCCTCCTGAGTGCTGGGATTAAGGGTGTGCACCACCACCACCAGGCTTCCATACTTGTAATGAACTTTAGGTTAGCATAGTAATAACGGGTTTCATGCATGACATTTTCATGCACGTGCCATTATCCCTTACTCTTGTTATTTCCCAATGTCCACAATTTTAATTTTTAGATTTATTTTACATGTATTAGTTTTTTTGCCTGCTACCCTTAGAGTTCTGATCTGGCTTATTGTGAGTTTTGTTTATATTTTATATATTTTGAGACAATATTTCATATAGTCCAATTCCTGATCCTACTGCTTCAACCGCTCCAGTGTTGGGAGGACCGGGGTGTACCATCACCCCTGGTGGATCAGGGAGACTGATTTGACTCTTCTTTTATGCATGTTCAATTTTTTTTCAGAGTAACATAGTCTTGACTCCACAGGAGGCAAGTGCAGGAGGACCACCCCCATGGCAGGGCTTGGCTAAGTCCCTGACACCAGGTCTACAGTACCTCAGGCTCCTCCTCTGCAAAAGCTCACCGTCCCTAAACAGGGCAGGATTAAGTCTGAGATCCAGCTGACATCAAGGCCACCCCACTGCTTTCAGAACAGAATCCCAGGGGTTCCCTTAGCCCAGCTCAGCCTGCTGGACCCAGGCCTCCATGAGAGCCTGTGGATGGGGCTGGCATTTTGCCTGTGCAGCTGAGAAGCCAGAACCCCAGCCGGCAGCAGGAGGAAGGCCAGCAACACTGAGTTCTCCCCTAAAAGAAGCAGAGATGATGGAAACCCTGAGGGTTCCATCTCTCCCATCTGGAGAGCCTGAACTTATGAAAGCCGGGGCTCACTTCGTATCCTTGGTAACCAGCAACCCATACACATCACTAGAAAGCAGTCAATGGTATCGTTGGTGGCATGGCTCTTGACAGATGAAGTGACCATGTAGTGTTTCTTTTTTTGTTTGTTTTTTGTTTTTTTCGAGACAGGGTTTCTCTGTGTAGCTTTGTGCCTTTCCTGGATCTCACTCTGTAGACCAGGCTGGCCTCGAACTCACAAAGATCCGCCTGGCTCTGCCTCCCGAGTGCTGGGATTAAAGGCGTGCGCCGCCGCTGCCCGGCTATGTAGTGTTTCTATTTCTTTCTACCTTCACCAAACTCTCTTTCAAACTGAAACTAAGATCCTGGACAGCTATATCTCTGTCTTCTGCCCTTCCATTCCCCCATTCCCCCATTCCCCACGCCTAGATCCTGGAGAAAACTGCTCTCGGGCATGCGGAGCACTGATCTGGATAAGGAAGAAATGAGGGTCTTTCCTTCAGAATAGCATATCAACCTGAGGGTCACCACTCCTTTGGCAAACCTCTATCTCCCAAAATACTTACATTATGATTCAGAACAGTAGCAGAATTGCAGTTATGAAGTAGCAATGAAAATAATGTTATGGTTGGGGGGTCATCACAACATGAGGAACTGTATTAAAGGGTGGCAGAGTTAGGAAGGGTGAGAACCACTGCTATAGACCAAACAGTGTTGCTAGAGTTTTCCTGCCTGGCCCACAGTCAGGACAAATCTCTATCACCTGCCAGTCCCACAGCCTCAGACCCGACCAAGTAAACACAGAGACTTATATTGGTTACAAACTGTATGGCCATGGCAGGCTTCTTGCTAACTGTTCTTACAACTTAAATTAATCCATTTCCATTAGTCTGTACCTTGCCACATGGCTCGTGGCTTACTGGCATCTTCACATGCTGTTTGTCATGGTGGCGGCTGGCAGTGTCTCTCTCTCAGCCTTCCACTTCCCAGCTTTATTCTCCTCCTTGTCCCGCCTACACTTCCTGCCTAGCCAATGGCCAATCAGTGTTTTATTTATTGACTAATTAGCAACACATTTGCCATACAGAACATCCCACAGCAAAACAGTCCCACCTCTCCTTGTTCATCCTTGCTAAGTGGACAGTGGCTGGGCAAAATATATAATCCAAGCCTGACGAACTTTGTGCTACAAAAGAGTAAGAGAGGCGATCCGTTGGCACGTGCCAAGTCTTAGGAGTGATTAGGTCTCACTGCTGCGTCACCCGGCAGCCATCTCAAGGAGCTCTGGCCTCCACATTTTGGTTTCTTCACGCTCAGTGCCTGGCCCAGGACCGTTCTCAGTGTGGCTCAATGAAGAGACAGATCCACTCGCCCAGCAAGCATGCAGAGGCAGCTGTAAAGTGCCCAGTGCTTTTCTACACTGGGGGAGGGGGAGCATGAACAGAACAGCAAAGTCCTGCTATTGGTGTTCCTGTGGGGAGACCAGAGAAGGGAACACTGGGCTGACACAGGAGCGAACTGATGGGGCCAGGGAGCTGCTATTTTAACTCCAACCATTTTAAATGTGCATTTGTGTGTGTGTGTGTGTGTGTGTGTGTGTGTGTGTGTGTGTGTGAGAGAGAGAGAGAGAGAGAGAGAGAGAGAGAGAGACAGCCCTCAGGACCCAGTTCCCTCTTTCCATCATGTGGATTCGGGGACCTAACTTAGCTTGTCAGGCCTACTAAGCCATCTCACTGGCCTGAGGTGGCTTTTATATGTTGCAGAAGGTCTCTCTAAGGGGACATCTAAACACAGACTTAAGAAGCTAGAGAACAGGCCACACAAACATCTGCAGAAGTCCTGTTTTGGGCCTCGGAGACAGTGGCATAAAGGCCCTGAAGTAGGCACACAGGCTGTGTGTAGCTGTGTGTACGGGAGAACGGCTGGTCTGGCTGTACTGTATTGGTACAAAGGAAAAGCCTTGTCTTTCTTCTTTTTGATTAAAAACAAGCAGACACCACCATTCAGAAATTGAAAAAATTGTATTAAAGTATTCACAGAAGTACAAATGAAAATATCAAAAAGTAACAATGAATTTGATACTTCTCCCTAGCTGGATACATTTCCATTGAGAAAATACAGACAGGAATTTTATTCTGAAAGCCCTCCCGTTTAGGTGTCCCTTCACAATTCCCACGTAAGTTTTAGGATGCCTCTTTCTTCGGGTCAGAAGACATGGGGAGGGCAGGTCTGTCATTTGGACGTGACCTCGATGTTATCTGTAGATATCTGCCCCAGAATGCAGAGTTGCAGGAAAGGGACTGATACTCCGAAGGAGATGGTGTGTGGAGTTAGACTGTGAGGCCTGAGCACCGTTCGGCGAGCCGTTGGAACCAGGCTACTGTCTCAGCCCAGGATGCTGACAGCAAACTGCTCCGGCCTAGGGAAGAAGACTGGCTGGGGCCGACAGAGGACCTGGCTCTGACTGGGCAGGGAGGTCACAGAATCAGATGGAGGAGGCCCTTAAGAAGAGGTGTCATTTGAACAAAGGCCACAGAGCACCAGCATCATATACACTGTCTCAGCACAGCCCCGAGAAGGTACAGCACCTGTCAGGAGGTATCTGGAATGTGCAGTTTGGTTATGGAATTGCTGAGAAGAAGAAAAAGGAGAATGCTGCCCCCCTCTGAAGTTTTTTCCCATGTTAACGTCATGCTTGGGCTCTGCAATCTGTACCCTTTCAACCACAAATACCCTCAGTCAGCTGTGCTGTCCACCCAGTGACAAAAGCTTAGAGAGACCTTAGCATCCACTGAAGGATGGTGAGGACTATCTCACACTGCAAATTCCCTCATATTTTAGAAAAGCATCAACACAAACTTCTCAGGTGGCATGGCTAATGGATGGTGTGTGTCAGCTAGCAGGAACAAATGGTTCTGATACCGTGAGAGACTCACATCCACTGAACATCTCATTCTCTAACTACAAGAAATGCTAATACGACAGGTTGAGCCCTTGGGTGAAAAGGCCACGTCTGCTGGAAATACTAACAGTTCTGTGAAGTCTCCAATAAGGCAAACCATATCACTCGATGACAGAGATGTTTCTCATACTTTCCAATTAGAAATGACTCTGAAAGAATATACAGAAAGAGCAAGACAATTTACATTACGTAGACTCATACCGTTTCTTCACCATGCAACACTGGCCTCTCACATCGGGAAGATTAAATAGAATATACACATCCTTTATACACTTCTTCTTCTCTCTCTGAGTATACATGTGCTTGTCCTTGCTTGAGTCCTCAAGGCCACACGTGGTTTGGGGCATTATCTGCACAAGAGTCCACTTTGGATTTGTTTCTTGATTAAGGTATGTTTGGGGTCTTCTCTTAGTCTTTCCGGATATCCGCATACACCACAGACTCTGATTTATTAATCTTGCCACTGTGATGTCCGCCAGAGTGGTCTAACTGTGCGTATATGACTGGGCCCTGGAGAAGAGAAGCCGAATTAGAGGTTTGGAAAAACTGATGGTCCCTAAGCTCCAGGAACAGAAGCAATCATTATAGCCATACTATAGGCTTTCAAAGCAAGGACTCCTCCGCTTTGAAGAGTCAAGGTTTCTTATAATGATATGTTCAGGACTGACCTTAAAACCAGACCAAGCATCCACTGCAGCCACCAAAGCGGGTACGTGAAAATTAGTTCTGTTATTCCTTTGGTTTAGTGCATACTTAGACATTTCTATGGAAATATCACATTCCTTCTTGGCAATGTCCCTTATTTTACCAGCTGCTAAAGCACTCATCAGCCTTTGCAACTGGGACTGGGTGTAAGGACTAGGCTGGGCCCTTGACCAACCCAAGGGCCACGGAGATCTTGAGTTTCAGAATCATCCTGGTAGAAAATGATCTCATCCATAGAATTAATTTGTGCTGGTCACTTTATACATATAGGTCCTCAAACATTTTAAATATTCAATATAAATACAACACGATCCTTTCAGTCTGACCCTATGATGACTGATTAAAGGTTTGCTGCTTTCTGCACGACACCTCCTCTCTTTGGTGTTAGAGACAGGTCCTCAGGTTTTGGACAGGCTGGGGATGCCCTCCACTACTGCATTACCAGACTACCTCTCTGAGGTCCAATACCAGTTAACTGTCTTTCCAAGTTATTTATTTATTTTTTCTAATTCACAAGCTAAGGACTGTAAAGAAAAGCTCTAAAGTACAAGTTCTTCCCTTTCCTCTTAGCATCGCAGAAGTCAACGAAGTCTATGATGGCTGTCAGAGTCCAATCTAGGAGAGTAAGAGAGGCTGGGCTCCTGGGACCTGAGCAAATAAATGCCTGACTCTCAGGAGCCAAAGTCTGGGCAGAGGCTAATGGTTCAACTGCCAGAGGGCAGTTTACATTAATGACTTTTCCAACTCCTTTTAAACCTGTAAAATTGTAAATAAGCATAGCAAAACAGCTCTGGTTTAAAAAAGAAAAATGCAGCATGACCCAAAGTCAGGCCCTCTCTCAACCCAGGGAACTCTGAGAGGTCCAATGGTGTCCTTCAGCTTCCTACTATAATACAACAGCAAGCGTAGTAGCCACACCATCAGTAGCCAGGAGCCCAACATACGCCCTCCAGTGTGTAAGCTGAGATCCTGCATTCTGACTTCCACAGAGAAGATGGGCCCAGGCCCAGGACTGTGGAATGGTACATCAGAAGTATTAAAATCAGTCAGTCACCAGACCTATCTGGACTTGGGGGAAGCCACACTCAGAATTCATGAGGCACTCTCTCTGCAGCCTGGCAGATGGCCATATGGAAGCCTGGCAGATGGCCATATGGCATCGGGCATACTTTGAATAAGCTCTAATGAGGAGACCTTCTGACCCTGTGATGAGACTGAATGGTACCTGTGAATCATCGAGGCAGTGCAGGACAGTGCACACCCGACAGATGCCAGCTGTCAGTGCCAGCATCACGTCACACAAGTCTACCTTGAAACACTGAGACAACTAACTGATCCAGTGAACCAAACGCAGAGCGTCCGCCTGACTGATGTGCAGCCCCGGCTGTTTTAAGCACTTCTCTTTGGAGTGGTGGTGTTCCTGACACAGTGTGCGAGCAGGAAACTAAGAGAAGGAAAGCATACAGAGTCATCTGCACCAGTCAGTGAATGTCAACATTCATGTGAGACAGTACTGTGTTTCCTGTCGAGACTGCCTGGAAAGGCAGTGAACTGAGCTTGGACTGGTTGCCCACCAAAGCCTGATGAGTCCATTCCTTCTCACTCTTGGAAAACAGCAGGTCTAAAGTCAGGGTCTCCGTCACTCAACCACCTAGAACTTTGAGACTATGGAGGGGCCAGGCCAGGGGAAGGGATGTATAAACTATTGTGGAGGACTGTGAGGGCATGGTTGAGGCCAGGGGTCAGCTCCATCTAGTACAGGTCTTGGAAGCCAGGTTTGGGGGCTCATTAAAAGATAACGTCCACTGGGGTCTCTGTGGAGCATGACTCAGGACCTTGATTTTGACAATCAATGAGACCACTTTGGACTTTAGGAGAATCCAGGGAAACAAGATTGATCTAGAAGTGAGCTCACTACTTCTAAGAGAGTCGTCACATGCGGGAAAAGAGCGGCGACCGGACCCACAGTAGCCCAGCTGCTTTACTCTACAGTTGAACATTCAACCTCTTAACACCCCCCCAACACACCCCAATAACTATTACAAAACAATGAAGTGAAAATGTTGTCTGGCTACCACTCCAGTAATTTACTACACAAACAGGCCTTAAAAATGTTTCAAGAAGCCAGGTGTGGTGGTGCTCGCCTTTGATCCCAGCACTTGGGAAGCAGAGGCAGGTGGGTTTCTATGAGTTCAGGGCCAGCCTGAGCTACAGGGGGATCCTGTTTCAAAAACAAAACAAAAAAATTCAAGAAACACAATGCCTGAGGTGGTCTATTCTTTTAGTTGAAATCGTTTTACTAGAGACGAAATCAGCTCTGAATCCCAAATTATCAAATTTAATTTCATAATAGAACATGCTGCTGAAGGAGGAAGGAAGGAGGTCCAAAAAGAGGGTTCTTCTAGAAGTTTCTGCATAGTGGTGACCCCACCCAGCAGTCCTCAGTGTACCCCACAGTCACGGTGACCCCACCCGGCAGTCCTCAGTGTACCCCACAGTCACGGTGACCCCACCCGGCAGTCCTCAGTGTACCCCACAGTCACGGTGACCCCACTCGACAGTCCTCAGTGTACCCCACAGTCACGGTGACCCATCCAGCAGTCCTCAGTGTACCCCACAGTCACGGTGACCCACCCGGCAGTCCTCAGTGTACCCCACAGTCACGGTGACCCACCCGGCAGTCTTCAGTGTACCCCACAGTCACGGTGACCCCACTCGACAGTCCTCAGTGTACCCCACAGTCATGGTGACCACACCTAGCAGTCCTCAGTGTACTCCACAGTCATGGTGACCCCACCCGACAGTCCTCAGTGTACCCCACAGTCACGGTGACCCCACCCAGCAGTCCTCAGTGTACCCCACAGTCACGGTGACTCCACCCAGCAGTCCTCAGTGTACCCCACAGTCACGGTGACCCACCCAGGAGTCCTCAGTGTACCCCACAGTCACGGTGACCCCACCCGACAGTCCTCAGTGTACCCTGTAGTCACGGTGACCCCACCCGGCCGTCCTCAGTGTACTCCACAGTCACGGTGACCCCACCCGGCAGTCCTCAGTGTACCCCACAGTCACGGTGACCCCACCCGGCAGTCCTCAGTGTACTCCACAGTCACGGTGACCCACCCAGCAGTCCTCAGTGTACCCTGTTGACATGGTGACCCCACCCGGCAGTCCTCAGTGTACCCCACAGTCACAGTGACCACACCCAGCAGTCCTCAGTGTACCCCACAGTCACGGTGACCAGACCCGGCAGTCCTCAGTGTACCCTGTAGTCACGGTGACCCCACCCAGCAGTCCTCAGTGTACCCTGTAGTCACGGTGACCCCACCCAGCAGTCATCAGTGTACCCCACAGTCACGGTGACCACACCCAGCAGTCCTCAGTGTACCCCACAGTCACAGTGACCACACCCAGGAGCCCTCAGTGTACCCCACAGTCACGGTGACCCACCCAGGAGTCCTCAGTGTACCCCACAGTCACAGTGACCACACCCAGGAGTCCTCAGTGTACCCCACAGTCACGGTGATCCACCCGGCAGTCCTCAGTGTACCCCACAGTCATGGTGAATCCACCAGGCAGTCCCTCACAGTGTACCCTGCAGAACACTTTCCAGAGACCCTGCAACCTTGGATAATTTGACTATCATCCCTCAGGCATGAAATGACTCACTTTTTTCTTTTTTGAGACCAGGGCCTCACTCTTGTAGCTTTGGCTAGCCTGGACCTGACTATGTAGACCAGGCTGGCCTTGAAGTCAGCGATCCACCTGTGTCTACTTCACAGACTGAAAAAACTCACTTTCAACCCCTTAACACTCCCTGAGAGGGAACACCTGCCTTCACCTTGTGCTCACTGACTGTTGGCAAAACACTGTTTCCAGGATTTACTTCACTGTGTTGTAGCTGGAAGTTTTCCTGTGTGTCCTGCCTGGTCCTGCAGCCGCTCAGTCCCAAGTAAACACACAGAGGCTTGTATTAACTACAAACTGTGTGGCCATGGCTCAGGCTCATTATTAACTAGCTCTTGTAACTTAATTCAACCCATTCCTATTCATCTATGTTTTGCCATGTGGCTTCATGGCATTACCTATTCTCTCACATCTTGCTTCTCCTGGCAGAGGCTCGCAGTGTCTGCCCTGACTCCACCTTTAACCTCCTTCTATCTCTGCTTGGATTTCCCATCTGCCTCTAAGCTGCCTTGCCATAGGCCAAAGCAGCTTTATTTATTATCCAATGGGAGCCACACATATTAAAAGCCAGACATAAAAGTGAAACAGTGTATTTTGACTCTGAGACAAACGAAATCAGTTCTGATTATCAAGAGAGTTGAGAAGAATTGGTCAAGCAGGAAAGAATTTGCGTGTGTCTTAGAACTGGACGGATGCAGGTCTAAAGGCCAGCTCTACCAGTAGTACCACGAGTAATTCAACCCAAATAAGCCTTCAGAGCAAAGCAGAGGCAATAAAATAATACATCATGCAGGACCACTGTGAAGACTAGGAAGCTACATGAGATGTACATCTTGAAACTTCCCAGTGTCTAGATACAGCCATTGACCAATATATAAATATTCCATCGAATCACTGCACTCCAGATACCTGTCCTCTGCATGCCAAGTATTGAGTCTTTTCAGAAAAGGACCCAGAAAACCAACTCCTCAAATAATCACACAAATTATCTAAAACCAGTTATGGTAAAAATGAAGCTTCACAAAGGGAAATTTCTTGCTTATCTTTCCTCCCATGCTATAGTGCCCCAAGCTCTGCCCAGAGCCTTCCTAACTCAACTCCCAAACCCATCCTGTCTCCTGCTGTGCTGGCGGAGCCTTCCTGTGTTCCTGCTATTCACCATTTTTTTTGCTGAGACTAAGGACTTCATTTGGGTCCCTAGGGTGAATCAAGATGTTGTCTCAGCCAGTCACAATTACTGACCCTTGCAGGTGACTAGAAGAAGTGACCCACGCTTGGCCTAAGGGGCTAGGAAAAAGAAGTCGGTGGGGGCTTCTGGCAGATGTCTCTTTCATGATAGACGATGCACACGAGGAAACCCGGGGTTTCTTCCTTTTACCCATTTTACATGATGCCAAAAGGCAGCCACCTGAGGCGGAGAGAAAAGGGCTGCAACAAGACAGTCTGAAGCTAGTCACAGTGGTGGTCAAACTCACAGAGATCCTCCTGCCTCTGCCTCCCAAGGGCGGGGATTAAAGGTGTGTGCCACCACCACCTGGAGAGATCGGGTCTTGTAAGTAGCCCAGACTGGCCTTGAATTCTTGATCCTCCTGACTCAGCCTCCCAAGCTTGGTATGTGCTATAAATACCAAGCCAAAGTGCTTTATTCAATCTGACATCTCCTATGTACCTGCTTACCTACCTACCATCTATCTATCATCTATCTCTATTATCTATCTATTATCCATCTTAGAAACTTAATCTAGGGTTTTGTGCAATGATAAAAAGTATACTCTCTGCCACTGAGATCCCTAACCCCTGCAACTTTTAATTGGAGTGTTCTGAATACTTACTATCAATGTAATTAATAAGCTGAGTTTACTACAGTCCCTTTCCATTCTCAGTTTTGCTTCCCATGGTTTCAGTCGGTCAAAGGCAGCCCCCCCCCCCCAAATTAAATGGAAAATTCTGGTTTGGTTTGGTTTTTGGTATACTTCATTTTGGATAATACCTATTGCTAATCTTTATTGTGCCCCCCCCCTCAGTTTTCATCAGTCCCACTCTGGAACCCAGGCTGGCCCAAAGCTTGTGGTCAGTCAGTCTGTCCCGTTCTAGCCAGCACAGCTGCTCTGGTCTGTGAGCAGCACCCAGTGTCCTCATCCCCCACGCCACCTGTCTGACGGATCTTTCTTTCCTCATTATGTGCAAAGTTCTAGCTCCTCGTTTACTTGTAAAAAAATGACTTTAATGCCCTTGTTTAAGAATCCCATTATCCCTCTCATTTCTGGGTTCATATTTTACAAGTTTTATTAATTGTTTCATGTGTGTAAATGTTTGCTTGCATATATGTACGTGCACTATGTGTGTGCCTGGTGCCCAAGGAAGCCAGAAAGGGGTGTCAGATACCCTAGAATTGGCGTTACAGACAATTGTGAGTCACACTGTGAATACTAGGAACCAAACCCAGGTCCTTCGCAAATGCAGCAAGAGCTCTTAACTTCTGAGCCATCTCTCCAGCCCCTAGGCCCCAGGGGATAGTTGGTGTCTATCTGCTGATTTAGTTACCTGATTCTTTCTCTCTCTCTCTCTCTCTCTCTCTCTCTCTCTCTCTCTCTCTCTCTCTCAATGGAACACTTCATGAATTTGTGTGTCATCCTTGTACGGGGCCATGCTAATCTTCTCTGTATCATTCCAGTTTTAGTGTATGTGCTGCCGAAGCGAGCACTCGTTACCTGCTTCTTGCATGCCTAGTTTCCCTAAGCCTTCTTTGAGGCAGGGTTTCTATGGAGCCCAGCTTGGTGTTTAGGCAATCCTCTCGCCTCGGCCTCCCAAGGACTGGTATTACAAGTATGTGACCACACCTGGCCATATGCCTAGACATTTTTGATTGGTACCAGACATTATGAATTTTACACTACTGGGCACTGGATTGCTGGGAATTGTTGCATTCTGATGTGGCATCCAGCTAAATGACTTCTGGATGAGTTGGAATCTCTAAAGGCTTCTTTTCAAGCTCTGTAAAAAATGGGTCCCGAGTACCCTTTATCTGGATATTTAAGCACCTACAAAGGTGTGACTACTCCGAGCGCCAGGGCTAACAGGTTTCTCTACAAACTATTCCCAGCTCCTGGTGAGCTCCAAGCTCTGGAGTTCTTTCCCTGGTCTCAAACGTGTTCTATCTTGTATGCACAAATCTACACTCAGCCCAAAACTCTCAGAGCCGCTACTCCAGGTCTGTGGAGTGTGCACACACACTCACGGGCACACACCCTCTTCCTCTGTGCCATCTGTTTTTCTGTCTCAGACTCACAGTTCCACCTCCTCAGAGCGGTGAACTAGCTTTCCCTCTCTGCACCAGTCTGTGGCAGGCTGGTGCAGTCGCAGGGCCCGCACTGATCCTTTTCTCTGAGATCAGAGTGTTGCGTGACCTAGTTTACAATGTCTCAAAAGCCGCAGTTCCACTGTTCAGAACTGAGAGTCCGTTTTCAGCAGCAGAGCAATGGGCAGAACTCCAAGGGCAGAACAAAGCTTCCCCAGGGCTTCCAAAGCCATTAAACTCTCCTGACTTCATCACAGCCCTATTCCTAGTTAGGACCCAAATCAGTAAACTGAGGTATATTGTGGCGAGGGAGGGAGGGGGAGCAGGGAGGGGACAGGAACAGGTTATGGCCTGGTGCCACCACAGAACAGCTGCTGTCATCGAGGCTGGGTTTGGACCCTGACAGCGTGGTGTGCTTTTAGAGAGAGGCCTCAGTTTCCTCGATGCTGTACGTTTCTTCGCTACCCTCACCACAGGAAGGTAGCACTTATTCTTGTTACTGGTTGTGAGGTCCAGTCCCTTTAGCTGTCACCTCTTTAGGGCAGAGCAGAACTGGCCAAACCATTCCTGAGAATGGTTTCTACTCCACACAGACCCCACGGGCACTAAGCTACGAGGCTCTGACGAAGCCACAGTTATGGTTCAAAACTAGACGCATGATCCGAAGCAGGGTGCAGGGTCCTGTGCTAAATCCCAAATGGAAGACATTCTTCAGAACCTCCCACAATAAGCAGAAACCAAACACCCTTCCTTGTTCATCCAGCCTATAAATTATCTGGACAAGCATTTCCTCTCAATTAAACATTTTTCAGATTTGTTTGTTTCGTTTCTCTCTGAGTATTTTGCCTGCACATACGTACGTACGTACACCACATCCGTGCTTGCAGCCTGTGGAGGTCAGGAGAGGGGATTGGACTGCCTGCAACTATAGTTATAAATGACTGTGAGCCACCATGTGGGTTCTGGGAACTGAACCAGGGTCCTCTGCAAGAGCAGCCAAGTGCTCCCAACCGCTGGGCCACCTCTCCAGCCCCTCAATTTTTTCTAAAGAAAACCAGTTTTCCTGTTTTATTATCAATACCAAGATTATCAGCTTTCCCCTGAAAACAAATTTTCTGGTATTCTGCATCATAAATCCTGACCACTGTGGCTGGTCATGAAATAAATTTCTTGCTTTATTATTAATACTGAGAACACTCACTTTCCCGGCTAATTTCTCTCTGTGTGTGTGTGTGCACAAGTGCATGCATGAACATGTGTGAATGTGCTAAAGACTGCCTTGCATGTATGTGATTTCTCAGGTGTCTTCCACTTTTCTTTGGATACAGGGTCTCCCGCACACCTCTTTCCTTGTTTTTTTGGAGACAGGGTCTTTCTACATAGCCCTGGCTGTCCTGGAACTCACTATGTAGACCAGGCTGGCCTAGAATTCACAGAGATCCACCAGCTTCTGCCTCCGTAGTGCTGGGATTAAAGGCATGTGTCACCATGCCCTGCAAGACAGTCTTTCAATGGGACCTGGGACTTGCCAATTAGCTAGGCTAGCTGGCTAGGGAGCCGAAGGGGTCTGTCGTCCCCACCTCTCCAGCCCTGTGACTGTGAGTGTATACCACCATCCAGCTTCCCCTCCTTTATGTGGGTTCTGAGGACTGGACCTAGGTCCTGTGCCGAGAACTTGACTGAATGAAGTACTGCCCCAACTCTTCCCTGCTAAATTCTTACTGAGTACTTTAGAATACAGTTTACTAGATTCTCTTCTCTTGGGCACCCGAAGAATGTCTGGCAACTGACAAAGCAGCTTGCTACTTGCACAAAGGGGACACCTTTTTAGTAAATGTTAGTGGTGGTTTGGTGGGGGACTTTCCTAAGATCGGTTCTTCGCCGCACATTTTCCTGTGGTCTTCTTAGACCAGCCCTTCAATTCCTCCATCTTCCTCCCTTTCCCTGCATGTCCATTTCAGTGAGACTATCACGGTTTTCTCCCTCATACCCAAGAAGTTAGAGCGCACCAAACATTAGAGCCGAGGGCCATCAGCTGTTACCTGGTGAGATCCGGCGGAAGGCGGACTCTTTACTAGACCCTCTGTGTCGGAGGGGTACTTCCGTGGAGCCTGCTTAACTGGCGACAAACGCTCTGATGTACTGCAGCTGATGAAGTGACAATTTGAAGAACAAATGTAAAAACGAAAAATTACAATAAATGGAAACAAAAGTGATGCAAGTCGTGGCACAATGGAGCAACAGATACTTAAAAGCAAAACAACAGAACACAAAACAGCAGGTCTCCAGAAAATCAGTAGCTTAGAACTCCCTTCCGCTCCCGACACTCTGGCCGTCTTCTAAACCAGTCAGCACGTGGCCAAGGGCGGCAAGTAGCAACACTTTCGCTCTGTGGTGTGCTATTTCCCCTCCTGCCCTCCACCCGGCTTCAGGATAAACGTTAAAAGGGGTACGCTCTTATATTTTTGGTTGTGAGCCTAGCCTTTGATGGCTGAGTTATCCCTCCAGCTCTTGAAAAACCAAAAAGAAAAGCAAACAAACAAAAAAAGGAGTAAGCTCACTAGGCATTGGTGGCGCACGCCTTTAAATCCCAGCAACTCGGGAGGCAGAGCCAGGCGGATCTCTGTGAGTTCCAGGCCAGCCTGGGCTACAGAGTGAGTTCCAGGACAGGCACCAAAATAACACAGAGAAACCCTGTCTCGAAAAACAAAACAAAACAAAACAAAACAAACAAAAAAAGGAGTCAGTTCTACTAGCTTAATGGCCAAGTGCTTTAGTCCCCATCCAAGGAAAACCCCTTCTGGATGAATTTCAAAAATCACCGGCCACATCCGGATTCAGCACCATGGCTCCCCTTCTCCTACCAACATCACAATCAAACAAAACCAAAAAACACAAAAACCTCAAAACACAAACAGCCAGAAGTCATGACCATGAGAAACTCTGGAATGTCACATGGACTGAGCTCTGTGAGAAGCATGGAGGCATCTTTAAAAAGTGCTACCCCCATGACTAAGTGCGGGAAACTGAACAGGAAGCAGGTTCTTAGGGCTGTGTCAGTAGTGCTGACACACTATCTGAACAAGTAAGGAGTCTGGAGCGGACCACATCGAAAGCGTCGTTACTGAGACCAAAGCATCCTGGGCACTTTGCAAACTGCCCTCTCTGGAATGGGAGGCTACATGCCCTAAGCCAAACTATTCAATTATTCTAACACAAAGAAGGTCTTAATGGTCAACAATAAAATTCATGTATGAAAATCACACATGTATTTTACATGGAGGACATGCACACACACACACACACTGAGATGAACATAACTTCATCTGGATGTTGCGTTTTACGTTTTCAGTACAGTCAAACGACACACCCATGAACAAACCATACTCGCTGTTGGGTTAGCACCGAGCTGGCTGGTTAGTGTCAACCAGGGGAATGGGTTGAACATGTGTACATAATATTAACAGCAATGGTCAATGTGATCAGTTACCATGTGTCCAGTGGAATAGAAGAGGAGACCCAGTCCTGTCACAGTGCCAATGTGTCTTCTATGTTGGTTTTTTTTTTTTTTTTTTTTTTTTTTTTTTTTTTTTTTTTACTTTATATACACTGGTGTTTTGTCTGCATATATGTCTGTGTGAGGGTGTCAGATCTTGGAGTTATAGACAGCTGTGAGCCACCATGTGGGGGCTGGGAATTGAACCAGGGTCCCCTGGAAAAGCAGTTGGTGCTCTTAACCACTGAGCCATCTCTCCAGCCCCACTTTTTTTTTTTTCTTAAAGGGAAGGTAAGTAGGATCTGGTCTCAGCACAGCAAGAAGAAAAGCAGGAAATGGTGTGGGGGGTGGAGTGGGGACCAAAGTGAGACTAGCAGCAACCATGGTGCCATGCAGGGCCCTGGAAAGAAACACCTTCCTGCCCACTTATTAACCCCAAGCGATAAGTACGGCCTGAAGCGTTACTACCTTAGATGAGTCTCAAGTTGAAAACCATCCATCCCACTGTATTTAAAACACACCCCATGCAAGGGAACAACAGTCAGCAGAACAGACGCATTCCAAGCAAGTAATACCTGAATCGGAACACTCTAGACTTGTTTGAACACAGCACTCCTAACAACTCGAGGTCAGCAAAGCCCACAGAGAGAGGCTCCTGCCATGCGGGCATGCAGTCCTCTCTAACCACAGTCCCTCTAGGACGGCTCAAGTTAGCGTGTGCATGTGTGACGCTGCTCGGGCTATACCAACTTGAATCCAGCTTACCGCGTGAGTGCTATAGCTTACATGGGTTAGCTTTCCAGCTGGAGTGGGGAAAAGAGAAGGTCTTGCAGTTAGACGCCGCCCTACACTCAGATGTCCCTTGTGAGAGACATCATAACAAAGCCACACACATCTTCCAACTTCCTGGGACGTGTTGATATTAACTCTTACTCTCCGGGTTTAGGTGCACGCGCGCTAGAAAGAGTGAAGTGCTGAGGCTGCTCAGGTGGTGGTGGGGTGGGAACACAGCAGAGAAGCCCTCCTCACACCGGGCCAGGGAGTCATTCACTAGCAGAGCATCTCCAGCTAGCAAGCGAAAGGAAGGCCCTTGTAAGATCAGTAGCAGCACATTACGATTAAACTGTTTTTTAACCTTTTCTCATTTCCACGTTTTATGTTCGTTTATTTGTGTGTGGGGAATCTGAGGGTGGAGGGAGGGGGCACAAACATGTATGTATACCATGGCATGCAAATGGAGGTCAAAGGAGAATTTATGAGGAGTTAGTTCCTTCCTACCGTATGGACTGCAGAGATCAAACTCTGGTCATTCATCTCGGGGACAACCATCTTTACCTGCTGAACTATCTTGCCAGGCCCCACTGTTATTCTGAGACAAGGTCTCATGTAGCCAGGCTGGCCTCAAACCCACTAGGTAGCCAAGTATGACCTTGAACTATTTCCCAAGTACCAGAATTACAGACTCGTGTGCCATCATGCCTGGCAAAGTTAAACCCTTAAATTGGGTAAGTGATGTCTGTGGCTTAAGACTTCTAATTGCTGAGTGGATGGAACTGAAACGCAGCACGTGACTGCTGAGCAATTCATCTCCCTAAACCTCAGAAGAAAACTACAGGAGAGAGACTGGCATCCTCTTCTGCAGTGAACAGCAAGCCACTGATGGCTGCTTCCTTACACCAAAACACCGAGGACCGCTTGGGCCCGGTGGAAAAGCAAACAGCAGATAATGCTTCCTTCACGGTGCTTTTCCTGATTCCTTCTCTCCAGCCCTCCTCTGACAGACAGCAGCTCTTACCCAGTGTAATCCCGTTTCGAGTGCTTTCTTCTGTAGAGGACAACCAGAACCAGGCTGATGAGCAGAGTGAGGCCAAGGACCACGGCAGTAACTGTGCCCACCACCACCCAAACCAGGAACACCAACAAATTGTCTAGAGGAGAGAACAGTGTGAGGGGGGTGGGGACAGAGAGAAGAAAAGGCATTTCGTTAATTTACTAAGCAGGAGTCTTCCTTTAGCAGTTAGCATTTTATTTATCCTCTTTCATTAGCCAAACTAAACAGAGCAGCATCTAATGATGACCCACGGCTGGCATACCCATGGCCTGTCAGTTGAGAACGACCTAGAGAACCCAGCATTTCTACCCCCACCACCCCTCTCCACATTCCACAGTCAAAGCAAACCTGGAGACGTGAACTGACACCAATCATCTCCAGCAGAAGGCTGTCTCAAGGAGACACTGAAACCTGTGTTCCCTGCACATCTCAAACAAGGGAAGAAGTTTCGGTACTGCTGTAAGAGCTACTAATCTATCATCCTAGACAATGTCCGACAGACTCAGTCTCCTTTTTCTACAGCCCACTTCATCCAACCACAGTGAATGTGGTTGTCCTTGGTCTTAACACTGAATCACTAACATGCCTGAAATCAGAGCCCCAGGCTCCAGGCTCAGGTGTGGGAAGGGAAGCCTCATGCTGTGCTACTGAACAGCAGTTCTCCCGACCATCAGCTCTGCTGGGCCAGGCCTCAGAGTCCACAGAGATGGGAAGCACAGCTGGAAGGCAGAAACCACCCCTGCAAGGCTTAGGGATGTGGCTCAGCGGCAGAGTACTTGGCCAGCATTAGCAAGGCCTGGGTTTGATACCCAACACCATAAAAATAAACTCCAAAAACAGTTCTTTCCAAATGCACCCTGAACTATAAATCTTATTCTCTAGCTACACATGCTGAAAGAGACCATGTCCCATCACATCGACCACCGTGGGAAGTACCTATTTCCACCACGTGGAGCCTAATCTGCCCAGGCCGGACGACGATATCAGGAGGGTTTTTGACATCACAGATATAGGTGCCGTTGTGAACAGACTGAATATTCTCTATATTGATTGACGCGTCTTTCTTGTCAAGGTCCCCAGCCCAGGTGACTCGGTCTTTAAACGGTGGATAGTCCCCGATGTACACTTGTCCTTGTGAGTAGTGGAAAAACTGCAGGAGAAACAAGAACACGTGAGCTCCACTCTCAAAGGTAGAGTTCCCGGCGGCGTCTGGAACAGCCGTGCTGTGCTGCTGAAGGACGGCCAATCACACCGGGGGCTTGGCAAAGGGCCTTCACTCTCTCATCCTTCTGCCTTCCACCACAGGATGGTACAACACCAAATCCTTGCCAAATGCCAGGTTCACTGGTCTCCAGCTTTCCAAACTCTGGATCTGTAAGAAATAAGTCTATGTTCCTTATAAGTGACCCAGTCAGTCACTGCCACTTTATTACAGCATAAAAACGGCCTAGAAACCTATTGTTCGCCATAACCCTGTAGTACTCCTTCTTCCTTCCATCGCCCTCCCCACGCAATCCCCATCCTAACAGTCTGCTACTTCACAAATCAACCCCAGTCCTCCGCTTTCTCTGTCCGATTTCATAAAGCTTCATCTCCCCTTCCCTGCCTTGAATTTCACAAGCGAGGAATGTGTGAAGCGCAGAAAACCTCAGTGACCTGCCCAAGGTCACAGGTCTCAGAGATGGAATTCAAACCCAGCTTTGATTCAAAGTCTAGGTGATTTCTGTGATTTCACACCTCTCCTGCTTGGTTACAGTTTACCCGCTCTGCCTGTCTTCCTGTCTCCCCCCCAGCAAGGAAACAAACAAATTGTCAACCTAGCAAGCGTTTTTAATAATCTAGTCTTCCCTTCCTGCATCATCTCCAAATACTCCCTAAGTTGCATTGTGAATCGGCAACGATGACGATCACGAAGAAGGAGAACGGACAGGTATTATATGCCAGTCTGGGGACAAGGGAGCAGAGATGCACGCAGACCAGACTCGTGGAGGAGAGGCAGCAATGGTTCTTATTTCTAAGAAACTAACACAGGGGAAGTGGGGATAGATGGAGAAGGCAGAGCAGTCACGACAGAGCCCCACAGAAGCACTTCAAAGGATGCAACTCTCCTAAGAGAGCAGAGAAGGGAAGAGAAGCCAGTTCAATGCTAGACACACAGACCCCCACTTCATGCACCAGGAAAGCCACGGCATGCTGGGTACGCTTTTCCTGTAAAAATCTAAAAGAACAAGAAAACAGCCTGCGACTCAGAAAAGCAGCATGTTAGCATAAGCCTCGAGTCATCTAACCCTTCCCAAACCACAAAGCAAGAACACTGTGAGGATAAACAGAACTTCTAGAAAGGAAGCTTTTGCTGAGTGGTGGCACACACTTTTGTCCCAGCACTCAGGAGGCAGAGGCAGGCAGATCTCTCTGAGTTCAAGGCCAACCTGGTCTATGGAGTGAGTTTCAGGACAGCCAGGGATATACAATAGAGACCCTGTCTTTAAAAAAAAGAAAGAAAAAAGAAAGCTTTTAACCTCAGGTTATCTTCCTGAGAGCTGCTTTATTTCTATATTGAATAATCCCCTGACTTCCTAAAACTGAAGAGAAATCTCTTAAACATGTGTGATTAATTTTAATCTATGAGATACTGGCAATGTTCCTCGCTGATGCTCTATTAATGGAAGCAGAATCTTGTATCATTCCCCTAGATATTTGTTTGGATTCCTCCTGATGCCCTCCTAGCTACTCTAAGGTAGAAACTTCAGGGCAGGCAGTCCACATTTCTTGTCTTATTTAAAATCATACCCAACTAGACCTAGTAAGGAAGTTAAGTAAATGAACATTTTTCTGTCCTTCCAGATATTATGTTTGGAGGTTCCCTATCAGTAAATCCTCAAGGATACAGGATCACCCAAGAATTTGTTGCTTCAACCTAGACACAGTACTTTTCCTAGGGAGACTAACTTCAACAGGGAGTGCTTGGCTTTTTGGGGGCCAAGGAGGGGCGGGGTTGAGATAGGGTTTCTCTGTGTAGCCCTGGCTATCCTAGAACTCACTCTGTAGACCAGGCTGGCCTCAAGCTCGGAGATCTGCCTGCCTCTGCCTCCTGAGGGCTGGGATTAAAGGTGTGTGTCACCACCTCCCAGAGGGAGTACACGGCTTTGATATCAGTTTAACCTAAAGCCACTTGGGCCAAACAGAAAGCTGTTTTGATTTCAGTAACTATAGTCATTTAGTACACACTCCAGGTTTTCCCAGAGGAGACTGTGAGGGACTCACACTATCCACACTGAACAGGAAGTTGCTGTGTTCCTTGAGGAGTGGTGGAGAGGGCTAGGGTCCATTCTTCCTTCCTTCCCCCCAACTCCCCTCATAGAAGGAGGAGGGTTAATGGAATAGGCATACAGCGAGCCAGCGTCTAGACTGAGGAACCTATAAGCAGCAGGCTGAGTTAGAACTCCATGGTGCTGACACTGACTTGGCAGCTAGGGAGGGGCGTCTTGCTGCATCAGAACATGGCGTCATAGGGGAAGATGGAACAAGCGATCTAGGGCAAGTCTCTCTGCTTGTGGAGTCACTAATGCACCATAGGGACCCTACTCTCGTCACTTCACCTCATCTCACCCTAACGACCGCCAAACAGGCTTAGGGGACTAAGCCTCCAACCGCAGACTCACAGAGATCACCCGCCTCTGCCTCCCAAGTGCTGGGATTAAAGGCGGGCGCCACCACACGTGACTCAGGTGTTGGATCCTCTTACTGAACAATGAATGGCATTCTTTCCCTGCTGAGTACTGACAACCTAAAATATACATCATTGCTAAAGCAGGTGCCAGTATCCAAAGGACACATGATGACCAACAGGACAACGGCACACGAATTCCGTACACTGGTCCCTCCAGAGCTAGACACCACACTGAGAACTTTCCTCTTCACAACACCCCTCTGTGGGAGGTTTTATTAGCTCCATTTTATAGACATGAATCAGAGCAGCTGCTCCATGTCAACTAGCTTCTAGCCAGTCACTGGTTTTCTGTGATATCAATCTCAATTATTGATGAAATCTAGAAACACCAGGAAGATGGGTGTCCAAGCATGCCTGAGGGAATTATCTTGACTTGGTTAACTGGTAATGGGAAGCTCTACCCACTGTGGTGGGCGTCAGTCCCTGGGCTGGAATCTGGACAGTATATAATATACATACATATATATATAGGAGGAAGTGGGGGGTGGGGGTAGGCACTTGCTGTTCTCTGCTTCCCTGCTGTCACGGGACATGACCATCGACTTCAAGCTGTCTTGACGTCTTCCTTTCTCCTTCAAATTGCTTCTGTCAGAGTACTTTAGTACTTCCCTTCTGCTGTGGCCTCATCACCCTGGTGACCATGTGCCACGCTCACTTCTCGCTGCTCTCAGGGAGAACAAAGACGCTTTCCCCAGGCCCTTTAGTTTCACTTTAGGTACAGAGGTGTTTTGCCTGCATTTATGTCTATATATCATGTGTACACAGTGGCGTCAGAGGTAAGAAGAGGGAATCGGATCCCCTGGAACTGGAGGTGCGGTTGTGAACCACCACTTGGGTGCTGGAAACCTGGGTCCTTTGGAAGGGCAGCAAGTGCTCTTAACCACTGGGCCATCTCTCCAGCTCCAAGAGCAAAGATGCTTTTATTGAAGACCTTTGCATACCAATGGCATGGTAAAGTCCCAGGCAATATGGCAGAATCACACTACAAGGCAAATTAAAAAAAAAAAATCATCACATCATAAGGACTATATATACCTCCATGTGTGGGATATAGATAGACAGAGAGAAAGACAGATATAGATATCAAAAAATAAATAGAAATAAAAAATGGGGCAAATGCAAGCTGAAAAGGTGTGGGATAAAACGTGACTATAGTCAGCACGGTCCAGCAGAGGCTGTCCTGTGGAAGTGAACAGTTCCAAATGCAACCTGGTGGTCAGAGGGAACGGGGTGGGGTGGGCAGGTGGGAGTGGGGGTAGGGTTGGGGTTGGGGGCAAGGGAAATAAATAAAAAGACAAGGAAATAAAGCTGCATTTAAGAGATGCTGGGCAGATGTTTTCTGGAACATTTTGAAGCAAGAGAAGAAGAAGCCTTGAAGTGTCTCGTTTCAGAAATGGATGGTAGGAGTGGGTCACTGATCACAGGATAGCAGTGGAGCAGTCTGTGAGAAACAATGAACACAGACGGAAGGGGGGGGGGAGACAGAGGGGGAGGGGCGGTTCTCACCGACACTGCACTGTCAGTGCCGTCCGGCTGGAAGCTCCAGGAGACCGTGGTCAACCATCCCGTTGTGTTAGGAGAATCGAATGTGCACGTCAGCTTCCCCTGTGTCCCGTTCACCACAAAGATTTCTTTGGGAGTATGTACCTCCAGGGCTGATATTCTAGCTGTCACTGAAGAGAAGAGAACAGAGTTGAAGAGCAGGATTTGGTAGAAATACCACTGTACATATTTACCAAAGAAAGAGAGGTTACTGGATTTCTTCAGAGTAATTGCTCACTGTCTGTTTCTTGTCTTTTTGTTGTTGTTGTTGTTTGTTTTTTAACTGTTGGGGAGGCATGTTGTCTATTTGGAGGCAGAGCCTCACCAAGTAGCCCTGGCTGGCCTTGAACTCAGACTCCGCCTACTCCGGCCTCTTTAGTGTTGGGATTGCAGGTAATGACCACCAGACTTGGTTTATTTTGAGTTGGTGTTTTTTGTTTTTGTTTTTTGTTTTTTGTTTTTTGTTTTTTCGAGACAGGGTTTCTCTGTGTAGCTTTGCGCCTCTCCTGGAACTCACTTGGTAGCCCAGGCTGGCCTCGAACTCACAGAGATCCGCCTGGCTCTGCCTCCCAAGTGCTGGGATTAAAGGCGTGCGCCACCATTTTCACTAGTTTGGCTATAGTCAATTTTTTCCCCTTTTAATGAACAGATGAACTAGGTGTGATGGCAAATGCCTTTAGTCCCAGCAACCCATTGTGAGTTTGAATACAGCCTGGTGTACACAATGAGTTCCAGGTCAGCCAGGTCACCCCTCTGCGGGGGGGGGGTGGGGGGGTGGGGGGTGGGGGTGGGTGGGTCCTTTTTGGGCTGGAAAGATGGCTCAGCAGTTTAGAGGACTTGTTGCTCTTGAAGAGGACCTGGGCCCGATTCGCGCCACCCACATGGTGGCTCACATCCATCTATTACTCCAGTTCCAGGGGATCCAATCCCCTGGATGAGGTGCACATACATACATGCAGGCAAAACACTCCTACATATAAAATAAAATAAGGAAATCTTAAAAAATAATTAACAGGCAAAAATAAACAGTAAAGGCAGTTCATGTTTACAGAAACCTGAATGCCAAGTGCAGGGTTCCCACAAATTCCATCCCCTCCTCCAGTCTCCTGCATTACGAACATCTGGCATTAGTGTGGTACATCTGTCTCCATTATAAACAGATATTGCTACACTACTGTTCCTAAGGTCCCTAGTTTACATTAGGGTTCACTCTTGTGAAGGCTCTTTTTCCTTAAGTCCTATGGATTTTAACAGTGAGTGTAACAAAGTATATCCTTCACTAAGGTATCATAGATTTCATTGTCCTAAACATCCCTGAGTGCCACTGATTAAGCATGGCCTCCAGATCCTGGCAAACACTGGCCTTTTGGGGTTTCCAAATTTTTGTCTTCGTCAGCATACTGTATAGTTGGAGTCACACAGTCATATGTACAGCCTTTTCGGAGTGACTTCTCCCACTTAGCAATATTCTCTCAGGCTTCCTTGATGTCTAAGTCACAGGATGTCATGTTGTTGTCATGAATGTGATGATATTATTGTCAATTTGAGAGGACCTGGGAGAAAAGTAATTGTGGATGACACACCATTGCATGTGCTGAGATCCTGCATTGAATTAAAAAGGAAAAAGCAAGCTGGGCGGTGGTGGTGCACGCCTTTAATCCCAGCACTCGGGAGGCAGAGGCAGGTAGATCTCTGTGAGTTCGAGGCCAGCCTGGTCTACAGAGCGAGATCCAGGACAGGCACCAAAACTATACAGAGAAACCCTGTCTTGAAAAAAAAAAAAAAAAAAAGGAAAAAGCAAACTAAAGACTAGCATTTCTTACTCTCTGCCTCTGGGACATGGATGCAATGTGACTGACCACCTCTGGCCCTGCTGCCCTAACTTCCTCACCAAGGCAGGCTGTACCCTAGAACTGTAAGCCAGGGCAAGCCCTTTCTTCTTCAGTTACCTTCATCAGGGTATTTCAAGCCAGCAACAGAAACGTACCTAATGCAATGAGAAACACTGGCTGTCCCACAGTTTACCATTCACCACGGAAAGCCTTCTTAGGTAGCCAGGGTAGTGGCTGCTCATGCCCTTATCCCAGCACTTGGGAGGCAGAGGCAAGCAGATTTCTGTGAGTTCTGGGCCAGCCTGGTCTATAGTGCAAGTTACAGATTAACCAAATTAATTGAAAAACAAAAACAAAAACAAACAAAAAACAAAAAAACAAGCCTTTTGGAGGGGGAAAAAAAAGAGAAAGTCTTCTTGAGGTTCCCCTGGTGTCTATTTTTAATAACATGAAAGTCTTATTCTTTTTCTTACTTCTTTAAACAGTTTTTATATTCACCTGATATACAGCAATTGTTATCACATTCAGCTTTACTCCCCATTTATATTTAAAGCATTAAACATACTTATTATTACTTAACTGACATTCTTCCTATAAAAAACTCAAGGCAGAAAAATATAATATGTTTGGTTCTGTGAGTGAAATCTTACCTCCCTTAAAGTTTCCCTGCGCTACTCTAGGAAGAGTCGAAAGCAGACATGTCTACTCTAGAAAGGGTCGAAAGCAGACATGCCTACTCTAGAAGAGTCAAAAGCAGACATGTCTACTCTAGGAAGGGTCGAAAGCAGACATGTCTACTCTAGGAAGAGTCGAAAGCAGACATGTCTACTCTAGAAAGGGTCGAAAGCAGACATGCCTACTCTAGAAGAGTCAAAAGCAGACATGTCTACTCTAGGAAGGGTCGAAAGCAGACATGCCTGCTCTAGGAAGGGTCGAAAGCAGACATGCCTACTCTAGAAAGAGTCGAGTCGAAAGCAGACATGCCTACTCTAGAAAGAGTCGAGTCGAAAGCAGACATGCCTACTCTAGAAAGAGTCGAGTCGAAAGCAGACATGCCTACTCTAGAAAGGGTCGAAAGCAGACATGCCTGCTCTAGGAAGAGTCGAAAGCAGACATGCCTACTCTAGAACGGGTTGAAAGCAGACATGTCTACTCTAGGAAGGGTGGAAAGCAGACATGTCTACTTTAGGAAGAGTCGAAAGCAGACATACTTACTCTAGAAAGAGTCGGAAGCAGACATGTCTACTCTAGGAAGGGTCGAAAGCAGACATGCCTGCTCTAGGAAGGGTCGAAAGCAGACATGCCTGCTCTAGGAAGAGCCGCTCACACTGGTTTGGGTTCGCAATCTACCCTCCAAGTTTGTTCAGTTAGCCTAAGCCCAGGGAACGCTAATTAAAATGTGTCTATCATTTGCAATTTTAAAATGGCTCTTTTTCCCCCTCAAGAACTGTAATCAGAGGCAACTATGGGACCGGACAGACGCAGCAGCCTTGGTAAGACAGTCTTCATTCAAAACAGAGGCACTTTCACAGGCTAAATGCGTTTGCCCTGAAACTGTTAACTTAAAAATACCCACCCGAAAAACAAGGTATTCTTGTAAGAAACAGGAATAAATACCTGCTGTGTTCAATTACTTAGAATGCAACAGACCAGCATTGTCACCGGGACTGACAGTCATTTTCTCCCCAAGGCTCCACCGTGGCTCCAGCCAAGGAGAATAAGGGCACCCCTCATTCCTCCCAACCATCTTGCAAATGTTTATTCTCAGAATATAATGGGCACTTTGGCTATTCTTTTAAATAAACTGATAGCCACACTGCATCAGGCAAATTTTTTTTCTACTCAAAGAGGGTGGATTATTATTATAGGGAACAATGGATTATTATTTGTGGTCCAAACCTCAAAATAAGCCTTTCTTTGAGACCAGACGCAAACAAAGGACGTGCCTTGCAATTGTGGGCAGGCAGAAAAGCAGCCCTGGGGGAGTTGGGTTCAGAACCAAGGACAAAGCGCCAGAGAGACTAGTTAACCAGCTCACTGCAGGCCTATCTCGCCACTGCGACTTACTCTGTGGTTTTGACACATTTTCTTCAGAGGGTGAGGACTGCAATTCCAGTCTCTCAAGTCCACAAACACAGTTTCCCAAGGATTTTTGTAAGTTAGAGCATTGCCTTGGAGCCCAGGTGCCAAGGGCTCTCTCTCCCTGACGCATCGCATGTGGAACTGGGGATAACTAGATAAGGTCACACAGGCCTGAGAGACCCCAGCACTCGGAGCCTGAGGCAGGACAAGGATGAGTAGAAGCCAGCCTGGCCTACACAGTGAAAGCTTATTTAAAAAAAAAAAAAAGAAAGAAAGAAAGAGAAAAAAAGAAAACCAGGCAGCAGGATTTAGAGTCAAAAAATTTGAGGGAAAAACCTAGTCAGATACCTAACAGGTTTCCAGCAGTCTCTCTGAGATGGGCCTGATTTAATTACTTAAGGCTGGTGAGTAAAGTAGGCGGCCTTTCATAGGTGAGACACCTTATTACCAGCTAATTTGAACATGTACCCCTTAGAGCCAGACTACAAATTCTAACTCCAGACAGCTCCAGTGTCTAATTTCTACCTTCTTTTTTTCATGAAGAAACCCAATTCAGATTTACATTACTGCTCTTTCAGCCAAAATGTTCTTGCTAAGGAATGCAACGACCTCCCCGTGGCTTAGTCCGCGGTTAATTTCTGAATCTTATCTGACAGAGTTCATCCTTGCTCCTTTAAACTTTATAGTCTGGCTCTGGAAGATGATTCTCCCTGGACTCTCCTATCGCTCTGCCTGTGCTGTCCTGTGTCTTCCGTTCCCCCGCCCCCCATCTCCACAAGTTACAGAGCCCCCAGGATAATCCCTCTGACCCACATGCATTTAGCATTCCTTTTTGTGACTCCATCTCTGGTCAGGGCTGTTAAGTATCTCCTAAAAGTGATGATTCAGGACACACAACTGACATCTGTCACAAATTTGATATGCCCAAATCAAACTCCTAATTCCTGTCCTGACTTTTCATTATCTTCTCTGGCTGTAAATGGTCATTCCAGAGTCCTCCCAGGTCCTTTTCCTCACAAGCTCCAAAGCTGTCTCCAAGCCACGTTCTCCCTACTTGCAAGCACAGTTTAAATCTCTCCAGGATGCAGTACAACAGTGTTGGTTATCTAAGCCAGCACTTTCCCTGAGATGACTTCAATGGCCTCCTCCCTGGTGCCTTCTCTTCCATCCCTGCCCGCGGAACCAAGTGTTCCACAGAGACATCAGGAAGGTTTTGTTAAAAAAAAGAAAAAAAAAACATAGGAAGGATTGCATCACTCTGCTCAAGCCTTCCGGGACTCCCTACATGACCCAGAACCAGGCCAGCGCTCACTTGGCTTGAGGCATTGGCCCCTACCTCTTCAACTTCATTCAAACACACGGCAGCAGCATCCACTCTTCTGAAGCCAGGGATGTATCTAAGTAGGGAGAGCACTATGAAGGACAAGCCTGGGAGCACCTCGGAGTCAGGACGATGAGAGACACAAAGTAGAGTGTCAAATGCTCTGCACAACTATCACAGGAGAAAGCCTCGGGGGAAGAAACTTTGCTTAAACCTGCACACAGTTTCTACAGTAACAGCAGCTAGAATCCACCTTTTTTTTTTTTATTTTTTTTTTTTGGTTTTTTGAGACAGGGTTTCTCTGTGTAGCTTTGCGCCTTTTCTGGAACTCACTCTGTAGACCAGGCTGGCCTCAAACTCACAGAGATCCGCCTGCCTCTGCCTCCCGAGTGCTGGGATTAAAGACGTGTGCCACCACCGCCCGGCTTCCCACCTGGCTTTTACCAACCAAGCACATTGCAGCAGCTTCTCTTGCTTAAACCTACATGTGTGTTTTCTTTCTTTCTTTCTTTCTTTCTTTCTTTCTTTCTTTCTTTCTTTCTTTCTTTCTTTCTTTCTTTCAGTTAAAAGTTCTGTAATTTTTTTTATTCCTGGTACCACTTTTACAATTTACGGGGCAGTATACCTGGTGTAATGAAAAGAAAAAGCTACAATCGATTACAGAGCTCTAGAATATACCACTAACTGACGCTACACTGCATTAACAAACAACTGCGTGTTTTGCAAACCATGCTGTGATGATCCTGAGCAAGAAGGCTTTCCTGTTGAAGCTGCAGTGACGTTTCTGACCATGGACCAGTGTTCCTTCTGTGTCTGATTTTTTTTTTTTTTACAGTTCCTCTGATGTATTTGGGATGATTGTCTCAAAGTAATCTACAGCTTTTCTGACAACTCCCCACTTTCTTCTGTAGCCACGTTCTCCTGTTTGCCAAACCTTCTGCTACCAGATCTACCACGCCCACCACCAGACCCACAGCCACGACCATACCGACTACCTGAGCATCCTCCAAAACAGCGCTCATGCGTGGATCCATAACTTGACTGCTGTTGTCCACTATAACCTCCAAAATCAGTGCAGTTACCACCACCACCATAGTTACCTCCATCCAAGTTTCCTCCTTCATATCTCCTCCTCCTCCACCACAGCCACCACCTTGCTTTTCAGATGCTGGTCCACCACCACCACCACCACCACCACCACAGCCTCCTCTACTACTGTAACCATGACCACTACCACATTTGCCACCAAAACCTCCAAATCCATTATACCCACCATTACCACTTCCATAACTACCTCTGCCCATTACTACCACTTCCGCCACCATAGCCTCCTCTTCCACCAAGACCAAAATTACCTCTAAAGTTTCCTACACGGGCCGGATCCACCTCCCCGACCTCTCTGGGACACAGCAGACTACATCTCTTGTGTCAAATGACACAACGACCTTCTTCATGTCACAATTATGCCCATTGATAGACCTCTCTGCGACCCAGCAGAATGCATCACTTGTTCAGAAATGGCCCTTTTTGCCCATTGACAGCTGGTTTATCAACTGTGTCCTGATCATCAAAAGTTACAAAAGCAAATCCTCTCTTTTTCCCCCACTCTGCCCAACTTCCAGAACTTGAATGGTTTCAATCTGCCACACTTTTCAAAAGAGCCGCTCAGACTATATTCTTCTTTAATACCAGCAAAATTGTCTTCCCTGTTACATGGGCACCAGGCCTTACAGACCCCTCCCTAAAAACGGCCCTTCGGTCCCACCACATCAACCTTGTATGGTCCAGCACACATTACTGCAGATACCTCTTCAACACAAGAGCAAGTGACGAAACCAAAGACCCGGAAGGTTTTGTTGAAGGTCTCTCATCACCACACTGCCTGCAAATGTTCCTCATCTCAGAACGGTCTTCTAAGCTACCATCTGTCCTTTCAAAGCTCAGGTCGCCAATAATCAGCTTCCGCAACTGCTCTGGTTCCTTTGGATCACGGCCCTCCATTTTGAGAGCAGTCCCGCCTCTTCCAACCTGAATTCAACCTGCAGGTGGTTCCTCTGCAATAACAGCAGCTAGAATCCAACCAGCTTTGACCAAGCATGCTGCAACAGTTTCTCTTGTTTAAACCTGCACGTGGTTCCGATGCAATGACGGAGTCTAGAATCCAACACGCTTTCAAGCAAGCACACTGCAATTCTTTCTGACCTTCTCAAGTGGGCAGGCCTGGTGTCTGGTTAGAAATGCTCTCCTGTGTGAGCAAAGAGAAACCAGAAGGCAGGTACAAAGGTGCTTTCACTGGTTTCTGAAACAATTAGGAATGGCCGGCTTTGTCCTGTCTGCCCCCCACCCTTTTAATTATTATAGTGGAAAAACATAGTTAAGTTATTATAGATTCAGACAGCTTAGCTGTGGAGTCATAAAAGGCAGTTCTCAGGGTCTAATTACAATGTCTACACATGCAAATGTGAAGGAGACCGGGACACTGAAAGGTCTGTGCTAAGTTACATTCCGGCCACCAAAGGCTGGAATCCCACTGTAGAAAAAAAAATATCAAATAGATATTTCAGATCTAGAATTTATAATTATGGTATCATGGCAAAAAAAAAAAGTGGCTATTATCTTAGATGTACATCAACTGATGAATGGGTAATGAATGTGGTACACATATATACACAATGGGATTTTATTCAGCTGTAAAGAACCTGAACTGATGACATGTAAGAAAATGGGTATAAGTGGAAAATATACGAAGTAACGTAATCCAAGCTCAGAAAGACAAACACTACGTATTCTCTCTTACAGGCAGATCCTAGCTTCTAATTTTATATGTGTGCATTTAGGTAAAGTGTGCACAGAACCAAAAAGACTCAGAAGAGCCTATGAGAGAGGAAAAGAGATCGTGTAAGTTGGGAGGGGAAGGCTAGCAGAACAGATATGCTATAAAAGCAGAAAGTTTAAACTGGACACACACACAGAGAGAGAGAGAGAGAGGGGAGAGGAGAAGAAGAGAGGAGGGAGAGGAGAGGAGAGGAGAGGAGAGGAGAGGAGAGGAGAGGAGAGGAGAGGAGAGGAGAGGAGAGGATGATGGGAAAGGGAAAGGTCAACCAAAAATAATGAAGTATTTAAAAAAAAATTCATGTGGAAATCTGATACTTCTCAAGATAATGAGTAAATAAAATTTGCTGGCTAGAAAGTTCAGTGTGGAAAAGTGCTTGTTGTTCAAGCCTGATAACCCAAGTTTAATATCTCGAGCCTACATAGGAGAGAACTGACTCCTGTAAGCTGTCCTCTGCCCCACATGCATGCCATGGCATGTGCACGACTCCACCCCCACCCTGTGTGAATGCACACACACATAAATAAGATTAAAAACATAAGAGTAAAAAAAAATAAGGGAAGGAAAATTGCTGTCGCAATGTGTGTTGGTCAGGCTTTTGTAAACTAGACACAAACTAGAGTTGTCTGGGAGCAAACCTCAGTGGAGGAAATGCCTTCATCCAGTTGGCCTAGAGGCAAGTCTGTGGGCCATTTTCTTGATTAATGATCACTGTGGGAGGGCCCAGCCCACTGTAGGCAGATGGTCCTGGGAGGTAAAAGAGAGAATCGGAACCAGAACCTGGAGAGCAAGCCAGTAATTAGAGTTCCTCCACCGCTTCTGCTTCAGTTCCTGCCTCGAGTCCCTGCCCTGAGTCCCTGCCCTGGCTCCCTTCATGGTGGACTGTTTTGGTCACAGTATTTTTACAGCAATAGGAGAAAAAAACAACAACAAACAAAACAAACAAAGACCTTGGACAAAATGTATTAAACTTTGGATCCCAAAACTCATAAAAAAGGAGTCTTTTCCTGTTGAAGTCAGAGAAAACTACTAGCCTAGCAATAAAACAAAAATGAAATGAATGAATAAAAAGACGAAGCGGTTATCAAATGTTTCCACACTCTGAATCTCTGAGGCTGCTCACACAAGCTCAAACATAGCACTGGGAATCGCACACACTTCCCCCTTGGTTCCACAAGGAGTAGAAATCCTTGCTGAGTTATGCTAGAGCTTAAAGGTCAAGGAAACAAATAAACAAACCCCGAAGAACCCTTCAGCTATTATGCCCTAGAGAATAGGGCTTCTAAAGCAGAGCACTGACTTGCCCAAACTTATCTTTCAGCACAGAAGGGACTGATGGTTATAACAGAGATCATGGAGATCGATTCAGGTGAAAGACACCTGGAACACACCTAACAGACAGAAACGTCTGAGCGAGGTCACATCTATAAGAAGCAAATGATGTAGGGTTGGGGATTTAGCTCAGTGGTAGAGCGCTTGCCTAGCAAGCGCAAGGCCCTGGGTTCGGTCCTCAGCTCCCAAAAAAAAAAAAAAAAAAGAAGCAAATGATGCTCACACTTGATGTTCTCATACCTTAGAGGGAAAGCCGGAACATTTTAGAGAAGAACAAAAGGGAAATACAGTGTAGGAAACAACCAAGAAACAAAGCTTCCGCTGGCTGGCGTCCTGCAGCTGCTCAGGCTGATTCTGACCTGGTAATCCATCGGGCTGAGTCTACAGGCATGTGCCACACTACCTAGTCTGAAGAAAGCAAATCCAAACACAGTCTGTCCAAGAGATCATTTCCTGACGTGGCCTATTTCAATACTCCGAATTACTAAAGTAATATGAAGTCAGTGAGGTTTCCCACAACACATGCCCCAGTGACCTTATGATTCCAAATAAATTCCGACTTATAAAATCACCGAAAGCATACTGGATAGCACAGTTGTGAATAAATAAACGCTCCCACGGGCCAGACAGTGATCCTGGCGTTGTAAAAACCTCAGTCAGTTCAAAAGAGCCTGTTAAGGTTTTCCTTGACATGGAAAGACGGAGTTTGCTTTGCTTTTGATTTCTCTCTCTCTCTCTCTCTCTCTCTCTCTCTCTCTCTCTCTCCCTTCCTCCCTCCTTCCCTCCCTCCCTTTCTTTCGTTCAGTCGTCAGTATATTCTTGTGTGAAGGAATATAACCAATCCATTGATTCAGAACCTGCTCTCTGTCCTGGCTTTGGTTGACTCTGTTGGTACATGGTGATGGGCTAATATTGTCTTTAAAACAAGCACTCATGGGACCCTTTAAAAGAAAGGAACGTAAGGCAACACTAACCAGATCATTTGGGGCGATGGTCACCCTGGGCTGCGGGGGCGGGGGTGGGGGTGGGGTGAGGGTGGGGGTGGGGGTGGGGTGGGGCAGATGAGGAAGGCACGTGTTGACGGCAGAGTGGTGCCTAGGCACACATTTTAATATCTACCCCCTGGGTGTGCTCCTTCTCTGTCTCTTCCTCTTATGCATCTTATTTTTCAGAATAAAAGCTGAGGGAAAGATACCGGTAAGGACAGGGAAGATGTCCTTTGTTGTTTGTTTTTTGTTTTGTTTTGTTTTGTTTTGAGACAGGGTTTCTCTGTGTAGCCCTGGCTGTCCTGGAATTAGCTCTGTAGACCAGGCTGGCCTCGAACTCAGAGATAGGCCTGCCTCCGCCTCCCAAGTGCTGGGATTAAAGGCGTGAGCACCACACCTGGTGACATCTTTTTTATCAGTTCCAGAATGTTCCAGTCAAAATATTCAGTAGGCTTACTGTGCCTGCACAATCCAGCCGGATAAAAACGGAGCCACCTTGATCACGTGTGTCTGAAGACGGCGCAAATACACAGCTGTGTGGCTGCTGTTGGTGGCCAGAGGCCACTTTTCAGCTCAAGTGGGTTCCTTTCTTTCATGAGTCAGGGTTGCTATTTTGGGGCTCTCTTAGCTGAATGATACAAAGTCAGAGGCAGCTACAAAAATATCCTCCATTCAGTGAGCCCGAAAAACCCCTCAAGCGAACTTCTCACTTATGGGGAACACGCTCTTGTACACTTGTCTGAGATTCTGCTCAGGCCTCGATCTCAGAGTCACTTCCCAGCACTCCCCTGACATCCTGTCCTCCCCTGTCACTTCTCCCATCACACTCTGCACAAAGGACAGCTGTCTACAGCCATCAGAGAGCTGGGGACCGGGGCTCTGTGATGTTACCTGACAAACTCCTGGTCCCTTCTCAATGTGTTCAGGTATTGTTTAAATGCTGGGGTAAAATGAAACAAGAAAACTAATGAAAGAAACATCAAACCAAGCTCAACCATAAAAGTCCTAATTGCTTCACAATAAATGAATTCAAGACTTAAAACACCATCCTGGAAGGCATCTACAGAGATTATCAGGGTAAAGTCTATTGGCTGAATCCACCTTGAAGGAGGCAGCTACAGGTCTCCTCCAAAGAGAATTGTCTGTCAAGATTTCAGTTTAAGAGAAACTTCCATGTGCTTGGAGTAAACAGTCAGGATTCCCCAGTCTCTCAGAGTCCGATCCTACCACTCGCATCCATGTCCAGCTGGCCACATCTCTATCCTTAACTTTCTTTGGACCAACAAAGATTGTTCTGTTGCTGAAATGAGAAATATTCAAAAGGTCCTGAATCAGGCCAGTCACTGTGCTGATCACGTGACGATAAACCCTGGTATTGCTTCTTTACCTCTCTGTGTGCAGTTCATCTCTGTCTCCTGTGACTGACTGCCTTTTCTCAATCAACCATTCACTCTTACAAGCCCATGCTGGAACTGACAGGCCTTGTGGAGACAGACAAACATCTACAGAGCATCGGGAAGGCCCCATTCCCTGGCCCTGGATTCCCAAGGGGTAACGCGGGGATGTTCCACAGTGGGTTTCACTAAAGACCAAAAGCTCAATGCAACCAAACAGGCAACGCAAATGCCACCACTGCCCTCGGCCTGCCCTGGAGCATGTGCATGCAGGATCCTAACATGTCCTCAGTTCTCCGCAAGCAGATGAAAATAAGGTGCTTTGTGTAAATCAGATCATTTTACCTCTGATGGATTACAATGTAACATCCCACATTGAAAGCTCCGAGGGTATTAACCAATGGAGAGCTTACTATTCAATACTTCATCCTTCCCAAGTGTGGAAACGTGTACTAAAATTTCTCTTTAAACAAAAGATGGCTGTGTCCTTAAATCTGTGTGAACTCTCAAATCTTAGATTTACAGTATGCCAGAAGACATGGGAAACAAATCTAGCCCACACCAGAAAACATCACTGCAATGACTGGAGAAGAGACCTTGCTCATGGTCAGCGGCAAAAAGGGCATTCCTCAAAAACATAAATGAAGGAATGAATGAATATTAGTGATACTCACTTAAACTACTGAAAAACTCTGGAACTACTTACTGTACATGCTCTCATAAAGGTGGGCCTACCACCTGGCACACTAGAAGTGAACATTATTGCCAACACTAGAAGTGGTTCTCAACCTGTGGGTTCACAGGGGCCACCTAAGACCATCAGAAAACACAGATATTTACATTATGATTCATAACAGTAGTAAAATGACAGTTATAAAGTAGCAATGAAAATAATTTTATGGATTAGAGTCACCACAACATGAGGGACTGTATTAAAGGGTCACAGCATTAGGAAGGTTGCGAACTACTGTGCTAGAGTCTTTGGGTGACAGTGATGTCCCAGAACACGTTCAACAGCCTTCTCAAATGCACCACTCTGGTGGAGGATGTCAACACAGGAGACTATGCAGAGATGGGAGGGGAGGGGAGGGGCGTGGGGTGAAACAGCTGCATCTTCCTCTTAACTGTCCTGTGCAACCCAAACAGCTCTAGAAAACCAAAGTTCACTTAAAAACACTTGGCGCTGGAGACACAGGGTTTGCTAACTCTTCCAGAACACCTGAATTTGGTTCCAAGTATCTAAGTTAGGCAGCTCGTAACCTCCTGTGACTCCAGCTCCAGGGCATCTAATGCCTTCTCCTGGCTTCCTTGGGCATCTGCACACATGTGGTTATAAACACATAGACAGACACAAAAGTTTTGTTTTTTAAAGCAAGGCATGCCAGGTGTGATGGCACAGGCTACAATCCCAGCACTTGGGAGACAGAGACAGCGTGATGCGCTCAAGGCCATCCTCATCTACTCAGCCAGTTCAAGGCCAAGCATGAGCTAGGAAAAGAATACAAACAAAATACTCAGACATGGGTCCCACCCTCAGACATTCTGACTTAAGTGTTATGAATACCCAGGCATTCAAACCTTGAAATGCCCTTGAGACTCTAAGACCACTCACTCTCCGGCATACCAAAGAGGAAGTCAAGACTTCACTGGGATGCCATTCCATAGTAAGACCAGGCCTGCGGCAGATGCGCCCAGCTTTGCTGGCATTTGACTAAGTTCAGACATAGGAAGGATCACCGGTAAAATAAATGTTATGAACCTGAAATTTTCAAAAGACTAACGCAACACTCTATTGTCTTCTTTTTTTTTTTTTTTTTTTGGTTTTTCGAGACAGAGTTTCTCTGTGTAGCTTTGCACCTTTCCTGGAACTCACTTGGTAGCCCAGGCTGGCCTCGAACTCACAGAGATCCGCCTGGCTCTGCCTCCCGAGTGCTGGAATTAAAGGCGTGCGCCACCACCGCCTGGCTCTATTGTCTTCTTAAAAATACTTTTTAAAATGTGCACAACAACAAAAAATAGTAACAAAATCTGAGTTAACATGGTCTCCAAAGTCCCCGCATTATACATATAATGTATAACTGCTAAAAGTGTGCAAGCTGTCATGATCTTAATGGTTAGAAACGTACTTTAGGAAGAAATGAAACACGAAGCAGCATTTATTCTACAGCACAGTGGCCAGAATATCTACAGATTCTATTGAGGGCTTGAACCACTACTGCTCAGCTAGGTTTTGAAAAATTAAAGTTTACTACCTGTGTGTGAAACCAAAGTCTGTGGCCAGAGCAGCCAGAAGTGGGACAAACAGCATCCCGAACACAGGAAAACGAGCTAACTGGTGGGTAGAATCTCCTTTAGAGCTGGGAGCTGTGTCTATTAACTGTTATCCTTGGGCAGGTTCTCAATTCAATTTGATTTCAACGCAATTTTGTCCATGCCAGTTTCTCATTTAAAACTCAATTTAAAAGTGCCATCTTGGCTTCACAAAACGCACAGCCCTCAACATGACACCCCGGGCTTTTCAAAACCGGGCCTCTCCCTCCTTTCCGACTAGAGATGCCGTGGAAGTGATCTGCTGTTGCCGCTCCTACTTCCCTCCACGCACCCACAGCAACATTCACGCCTTGGCACACACGACGCTCATCGTTCTTTCAGCCCAGGACCAGGGCGGTCTCTGTGAAAGCCTAGCCTTTCGAGGCTCCATCGGACAAGCCTGGTAAAGATGTCTTTGATTTGCTCAGTTCTACCCTGCGACTCAGTATCTCTCATTCGGTATCCTATGGCTGCAATCCACTGACACTTCCACATCCTGGAGAAAAACAAACTTGTTTTGTAGACACAGATCTGCTTGCCTCTGCCTCCAGAGTGCTGGGATTAAAGTATGTGACACCATAACCAACTAGAGATTTATTTTTATTTATGTGTGTTATCTGTATGTGTGGTATATGTAAGCCACATGTATATAGATACCTATGGAGGCCAGAAGACAGTACAGGATTTCTTGGAGCTGGAGTTACAGGAGGTTGTAAGTCATCCAATGTGGGTATTGGGAACAACTCAGGTCCTCTGGAAAAGCAACCAGAGCTCTTAATGGCTGAGCCATCTTCCCAGCTCCCTGGACACACAACTTCTTGACAGTCTTTATGTCCTGGTACCCAGCACATTTCCAAATACATTCAAAGGGAATGATGGTGGAGCCAGACATGGCAGTAACCTTAGCACTCAGGATGAAGAGGCACAGGGACTGGAAGTTTAAGGCTAGAATGGGTAACACAGAAAGATCCAGTCTACCCTCGGCTACATATTGAGACTCTTCTAAAACACAAAACAAAATAACCCACAATTTCAAATGAGCTGACATACACTCAGTGGTAGAACACTTGCTTGGCATGCACAAGACCCTAGGTTTAATCCTTACTAGCACAAAGAAAGCATTCTGAATGAACCAGATATAACCAATCAAAAAAACACAGCAAGGACAGATGGTAACGGGCGACCTTTTAAGATTCCTCTACGGTGAAGTTAAGGTTAATAAAACACGTAAGTACTCATTTTTAACTAAAATAAAGAAGCCAACTGGCCCTTGCTTGAGTCAAGCACTCTCTGGCTCCTACAAAAATCTGGTGAAGGTGTCCAGCATCAGTTCACCACAGCCAGAAAGAGTTCAGGTGCAAATGCTCATGCTTACATGGGAAGCTGAATATAAGAGGAACGGGAACATCTGTGTCCCCCTTCCTGATGTGGCACAGCTTTATTAGAATAAAAATGAATGCCGTCAGTGTAACAGGCTCTTAACAGCTGAGCCGTATCTACAGCACAAAGGGATTTTTTTTTAAGAAAAAAGAACAATACATGCCTAACTTAAATAATTAGTAATAAATTCGAGAGCACTCAGGAGGCAGAGACAACCAAATCTCTGTGAGTTTCAAGGCCAGCCTGATCTACATAGTGCACTCCCTATGTAGTAAAACCATGCCTCCAATAAAGGGGGCAGAAAAGAATCCTATGTATTTATCAAATACCCGCTATATGCTCTTGAAGCTATATTTTCAAATACCACAACCACTTTGATGGGAAGCTTACCAAACATTTCCTCGGCTTCAAAATATTCCTCCTAAGATAGTTCCTTACAAAGCATGGAAAGGTGGTTACTTTACTACGGAGCAACACAGCACCAGAAATGGCCTGAACCGAGAATCATGTCTGTCATTCCTGTGACATTCCTGCCAAATGCAGAGCCTGAATCACCAGACCTGCTCTATTATTTATATTTAAAGATATTGGTGTGAATTTTTAAAAGGCTTGGGGTGCTCTAGGCTAAAGGTGACTAGAACCAGGGACTGCCATGGTATAAGGGATGACCTTAACCAGGCAAATTAAAGCCACATATCAGATAATAACAAGATTTCAATATTCATCTTCTGATTTTGATAATGACACTGATTATACAAGAAAGTGTCTTTAATCTTAGAGACTGTGCAATGAAGTACTTGGGGGGCAGGAAGCATCCTTTCTGATGCTCGGCAAGGAAGGAGAGGAGAGAGATAAAAATGTTAACATTTGAACAATCTGGGTGAAGGCAGACAATACTCTTTGCATTCTTTTGCAACTTTTTCTTAAGTCTGAAATTACAACAAAATAAATATGAAGGAGAAAAATAATACAGTATTTTATTTACTCTTGCCGACATTTGAACTTCTATAATTCAGTGATGCCTCTGGGGCCTCGTGCAAGCAGGGCGATGAGCCCCATCTAGACGTGCCCAGCTTGGAGACATGACCTTCCCGTGTGCTCTTGATTCCTTACCACTTGCATTCAGACCAGGGCAGCTGGCCCAGGTCCCAGCCAGCTGCAGCAGGTCTACGCTACCTCCTAATTAAGTGTTGCCATGTATTACAGGCTTCAAAGCTGTCGGGCTCACGTTCACTTTACAGATGAACATACTCTAGGCCAGAAGGAGGACTTATTGAAGGTATCCAGACCATACTGAACAAAATCGGATGCGAAGAACTCCAAGGCTACCTTCTTTCCGACACCATGCTCACTTCACCAACACATACAATAAACCTGGTCTTTGTGGGAGAGGTAAGTGAGAAGGAACATGACATGAAAACGGGGGACAGGTAAGTAAAGGCACTTCCATCCCTGGGACCCATGAGGAGCATGAAGACTCCTGAAGGTTGTGCTCTTGCACACACACACACTCACACACATGCTAAATTTTTTAAATCTTAGTAACATGAAGAAATGGACTTTGTCAAGTTAGTTCTAGCTTCCTGTGGGTTTTGTTGTTGACTACTATCCTGTGGCCAGAGAAGTCAGTGACAGTGAGCAATGAATGTATTTCAGGATTTTCCTCTAGGTTCACCCCTGCTCAACAGAAAAACCCATATCCAACTGTTTCAGAATCTCTGGACATTTTACCACCTACTGGCTGGCTGTATGGATCAAAGCATAGCTTACTGCTCTCTGTGAGGTGCATACACAGAGACACCACACAACCAAGGGTGAAAGAACACATATTGTTAATTGTGTGACACAGACACTTTAGGGCACCTCATTCATCCGAGACTTTCCCAGGCACTTTCAGATACTGTACCTTTTGCTTCCTGACTCACTATAAATGTCCAAGGGAATGACACCCTTTTCAATCCCTCAGGGTCATTCTCCCCAAAGATGAGCACTCACCAGGGACCTCTCAAGAAGTGCCCAGAACAACCAACCCCGTCAAATCGCCAAGTGTGACGCCATGCTTATTTGACCAGTATACAAAATAGTAAACAGTCTCTTACAGAAGAATCACGTTACCAGGAGAGATGGCTCAAGAACCTTTGAGGAAGCGCTATAAAACTTTCTAAGCCACACTGGCATTTTAAAAACAATTTTCAAAACCGTATGCTCATGTGAATTCTCAAAGAAAAATGTTTAAGTAAGTTTCGGCTAAGAGGGTACCATAGCATCATGAGAAAGAATAAGGAAGATGAGCGCACGCACATGTGTGCGTGTGCGTGTGCGTGTGCGTGTGCGTGTGCGTGCGCGTGCGTGTGTGTGTGTGTGTGTGTGTGTGTGTATAAGCCAGGTTGATGTAAGGTATCCTCTTTACATTGTTTTTGAGACAGGGTCTCTCACCTTACCAGAAGCCTGCCAGACTCAGCTAAGCCAGCTAGCCAGAGAGCCCCAGAGATGCTCCCATTTCTGCTCCCCTACCCCCTGGGCACTTCAGTACTGACTCTTATGAGGGAACTGCGGGTTGAATCCAGGTCATTGCACTTGAGTGGCAGGAGCCACTCCCTAGCCCAGTAACAAATCAGAAAGTCCTTTAATGCTGGTATAAAATGATCCCCAAGATAGATTATTAAATTAAAAAAAAAAAGCAAAATGTAACATACCCCATACAAAATTTAACTCAAATAGATCAGGCTTAAATATAAGAGGTAAAACTATACGTACAATCTTAAAGGAAACACTGGAGGTTCATTGTTGCGGCCTTCTATTAGTCAGTGGATGGTTTCATAGACACCAAAAGCAGAAGCAATAAAAGATACAATGAGCAAATTGGGATTAATAAACATTAAAAACTTGTGTGCCACTAATAGGAGAAAATATCTGCCCACTGTGCCTAACCTGGTATGCTGTAGCTCAGAGAGAGACCTTCGCTCAAGAGCGACGGTGGGGATTAGAGGGATGGGGGGGGGGGGGTTGTTGATCAGGGTTCAATTCTCGGCACCCACATGGAGGCTTACAACTGTCTGTAACTCCAGTTGTAGGAAATCTGATGCCCTCTTCTGGCATCCTCAAATACTGTACAGGCATGGCACATCTGTGTACATGCTGGAAAAATACGCACATAAAAATAAAAATAAGTATTTTAAAATTAAATAAACACAACCAAGGTAGACAGTGCCCAAGGAATGGTACCCAAGGTTGATCTCTGGCCTACACCTATACACACACATGTGGGGTTGGGGTGGGGCAGTCCACTTTCCCTACTCTTATGCCATTTCTGGACCTCCTTAGAAAGCTGGCCCTGCTCCAAAGAGTTTTGAACTTTTTCATACCCTCACGAAGCAATGTGATGTCATCAGCTCCAGAACCAAATTCTGCAAAGTGAGTTCAAGGCCAGCCAGAGAGACATAGCAAGACCCTACTTCACAAACCAAAAGTAAATACCAAAACACAGATGTATTAGAAATATTGTATAAAATCACCTTCAAGCTACTTATAAATACTGTCTATTAAACAAATGAATTTGCATCACAGACTTGGTCTACCCCCAAGATATCTCAGAATGTATATGCTTATGCAAATATTCCAAAATTTAAGAAAAAAAAAACAACAACCTGAAACACGTCCGGTCCTGCACGTTTCAGATGAGGGAGACACAATGTGGAGTGCCTACCTCATTAGGTTATTTTAGGACTGAAATGAATTAACGTTTGCAAAGGGCTTAAAATGGTACCTGGCCTAGCATACGCTCCATATACTATGATAGATAAGTCAGCAGCTGCAAGAACACTTAGGGACATTCCTACTGGACAATGTTCATGCCCTAAGGAAAGTGTTTATCAAGAGACATTAGCAGGGAAGGAGGAGGAGGAATGAGAACATTTGTGACATATGCGTTGAAATGCTATGGTGAAACTCACTACTTTGTACACTAACTTAAAAAGTGAATAAAAGACATTTAGTTTCTCTTTTCTCTGGAGAATTACCATTACTAGTAATGAGTGTAAAACCTTGGTCCCACTCACTTCATGTGCATTTCTTATCTGTCCAAATGGTCTCTAAGTGATGACAGGACCTAGGCATCCTCAGTTACCCTGGGGCTTTTGTGAGTTCAGGCCTTGTGTGACACCGAGCCCCACCCCCCAAGTTCAGTGGTTCTCAACATGTGGGTCACCCTTTGTGTGTTGAACGGTCCTTTCATAGGAGTTACATATCAGATATTCTGCATATCAGATATTTACATTACAATTCTTAACAGTAGCAAAATCACAGCTATGAAGTAAAAACAAAAATAATTTTATGGTTGGGGGTCACCACAGCATGAGGAATTGTACTAAATGGTCACAGCATTAATTAGAAAGTTGAGAACCAGGCCGGGTGGTGGTGGTGCACACCTTTAATCCCAGCACTCAGGAGGCAGAGGCAGGTGGATCTCTGTGAGTTCGAGGCCAGCTTGGGCTACAGAGTGAGTTCCAGGACAGGCACCAAAATTACACTGAGAAACTGTCTTGAAAAACAAAAATAAACAAACAAACAAAAGAAGGTTGAGAACCACTGGCCTAGCTACATGCCTGTGCGGCCACACTGGGCCACAAACAGGTGTCAGGGTTTGCCCGGCAGCCCCCTGCAGCGGTCTCTGCCAGCTGCAGTTGAGACTGTCCAGCCTCTCTTCTCAGCATGCTAGCTTGTGGGAGCTCCACTCACCAGACGGACGGAATTCAGGGATCCTCCATGACCAGAAGGCTCTGATGCTGGAGTGAGCACAGACTAGAGGAAAGGATTGGAAACAAAGTACCCAAAACTAGAGGCTGAAGAGAAGAATCAGAAGAGAAGGCTAAGGGGGAATAAAAGACTCGAAATGTAACGGTCAAATTCCCAAACCTCCACATGACAAGATTGAACTATTAAATGGAGTGCAGACACTATGAAGCCAAAGTCAGGTTTCTTAGCAAGCCCAATTCTGCAGCATGTCTGTACTGTAAAGCAGGAAAAGATCTGAAGGGGTGTGGGGTGTGTGGGTCAGGGGTGGGGGAGGGGGGACACGGATACAGCAGCCGAGGCAAGGAGGCAGCGGTAGAGGTCTCCCAGACTTGAGGGACTGCCAGGTGCATACAAGGAAGGGCCAGAAGGACTGGGAAGGAAGAATGTTTGCCAGGAAACGATTCCAACAATGGGCTGTGGATAGCTGGAGAGGGAGAGAAGCAGCCAGGAAGTGACTAATGCACTGAACCACGGTTTGATGAGCTCCAGCAACTTGCAGTGGGCTTAGGAGCCAGCACTGAGGAGGAGGGTGACATTCTGAAGATGACGTGCTTTCTGGTCAGGGTGACAGCCAGAGACAAAAGAAGGGGAGGAGAGAAGGCCAGACTAGGAGGAAACAACAGCCTGAGGGTGTGCAGGACCTCAGAGAAACAGGGACTTCCTGTAGGTGAGGGTCATCCAGGTGAGTGCCCACAGCCAGACTACAGAAGGTTAAGTTGGAGGAAAGTAAATGCAGAAGGATTCTGACTGTATCCCCCGAGGGCTTGCTGGAGTGTCAGGGAGGTTGACATTTTATAGGAAAGAAGGAACATACTGGGAGCTTCAGACCTCATTTTCAACGTTTTGTTTAAGGTAAACCATTTCCGTACCTTACAATTTTAGAGAGCTTTAACTATGACTTTAAAAATTCAAGTCAAATGTGGTGGCTCATACCAGTAATCCAACACTTAGGAAGCCAACACAGGAGGATTACTGTGAGTTCAAGGCCAGGCGGAGCTACACAGTGAGTCTGAAGCCAGCCTGGGCTATATGTAGCATGAGACCCTGTCTCAAACAAATATATATATATATATAAATAAATAAAAGATTAAAAACACAAAAGCTCCACCACTTAAACCTTTCAGGTCACAAACTTCAACTTGTAAAATAAGCCATGCCAACTCTGCCATTCCATGAACGCACTCAGTAAATACCTACTGAACTCCTAGGACACTGCCAAAGTGGCCCAAGCCCTTTCCTAGACCTTGCTGTGGGAATCTTCTGAAGAAAGCACTCTCCACCAGTGAGAGTGGGAGAGAGGAGATGTCACCGGTAGACCGAAGCCAGGATAGTTCCTGGAAGGCTTCGATCCCGGGTCCAGTTTGTATTCTCATTTAACACTCTAAAACCACAAGGTGGGGTGGGCAAACAGGCAAGGTTTTACAGAAGCATCCTGGCAGTTAGCAGGTTGTTGTGGGGAACTACCCACTGTTTCAGCTAGTCCTCCAGGTCGTTCTGTTTCAGGTAGCAAGTGGCGTCATGCTTGGCAAACAGGCGGGACAAGCAGGACCTTAAGTAAATCAGTTCATCATCAGTATCTAGTAACTGGTCTTTCCTATCTTTTCCTACTTCAGCCTCAGTGGTGATTTATATCATCATTAGTGGGAAAGCCAGGAAAGAATAAACATGAAAAAAATAATAATAATTCCCATCTCTATAAACAGTAGAAAGAACGCAAACCAGAGCAATGTAAATGAGTGCATAATGGGGTCAGCAGGTCTGTAAACATTTCACTCTGTGTCTGTGCTCCCAGCAGGCATGAGTGCTGGCTGTGCGCATGAGCATTTGTGTACTCTTTACTTCTCAGTCCAGTGCTCTTCCCATTTAACGTTGGTCTAAAATGTGTAGACATACAGTACAGATGTGATTGCTAAGGGGGAAAAGGGAGGAGAAAAGAGGCTGGGACTGTGAGTTTTGAAACAAGAAACATTACCGCAGAACAGACAACAATGGTTGTTTGTAGAGTTTAATCTACTTTCTAAACGGCAGGCCTCCACAAACTTTAGTTGGGGGGGGGGGGGGGGGAACCCAGTCAGGGCTGTATCTCTTTGCCTACAATGTAACTGTCAGCACCTTGCAACACTAACAAGCTGTTGGACTACCTTGCCGGAGAGACTAAAGCCCAGATAATGATGGGTCAACGGTGGGTGAACCCACACCCTGACCTAGCCGCTTAGACTTGCATATACCTCCAGCCCTCTATTTAAACTTTAAACTTTTCAGGACCCTGAGGATGGGCTAGAGTTGGGCCATTGGATCTCTGATCTTCCCAAAGTGGCCACATTGACTCCACTTTCTAATTTTTTTTTTTTAAATTGATTTGACTGTTTTGACTTCTCAATAACCTAGCATCTTACAGCAAAGATTGTAACCCCAAGTTCCATAAGACTTTCAAGTACTTAATGCCTAAGAAGTACTTAGACAGATACTTGCTAAGTAACTGAACAGAATTTGAGAGGCTGTTCTGGATGGCTACAATGGCGTGTTCCTGTAGTCCTGAGAGCCTGGAGGCTGAGGCAGGGTAGATTGATCACAGGAGTTGAAGGCCAGTCCAGGTAACATGGTAAAGTAATCTCAAAACCACAAAAGTTGGGTGTGGTATACACCTTTAATCTAGCACTTGGGAGGCTGAGACAGGAAGATACTAAATTCAAGGCCAGCCTGAAATAATAGTAAGACATTGTCTCAAAAGAACTTTTTGGAAAAGATGAACCCTTACGTATAGTACTCTCAAATCAGTCCAGACTGGCCTCGAACTCACAGCAATCCTCCTGTCTCCCACCCCTCAAGTGTTGGGATTTTAGGTGTGAGCCACCATACTTGGCTTCTAAAAAAGACTGGTTTATTTTATACCAGAGGAAGTGACATTTCACTCATAACATCAATGTTCCTGCTTCTGCTGCTTTTTAACACCCTAAAGACCATTTTGACTGCCCTGCCTTCAACAGCAATCTGATATCACACAATTCAGCCCACAAGATTCTAATAAAATGGAGTTTGGGTCTATTCTGTGCTCCTTTGCTTAAACACAAATACAACCTACACCAATACAAAAATAAATAAATAAAACACACCTTTTCTTTTTCCTTGAGAGAAACAGGAAAACACAGAACAGATCCCATCTAATACATACACAGTGAACCTTTGTCCATTTTTACTATTAACAACCAGGTTAAATGAAAAGTTGGTAATCCAACGGAATCTCACCTACATTTCTGGTTCCAGAGACTAGTTACCTTAGGAACTCTCACACGAAAGAAACTGAGTAATGGACATTGAACAAATTGCATTTTGCACCAAAAAAAAAAAAAAATGGGGGGGACCCCCTCCGTGTTTTCTTAGCAGTTGGCCCTCTCTGTAACCACTACTTAACCAAATTCTGAGGCAGAAACAAGTGCTTTGCTTTGAACAACACACACAGACAAAAAAAGTCCTGAGGCAGACACTACTTCAGACGCCCCATAAAACAACTCATCCAATTCACATAAACCGAGCTGGAGCCCTTTACCAAAAACTTGAGTCTGGTTATTTGGTAAGGGCCGGGAGGGAGGGTTATTTAAATCAAAGTAAAAGTATGCTTTGTAAATGTTCTACGTCTTGTCGAATTATGGTGCCCATGTTTGGCATTAATATGAATTCAAAGAAATTCGTTTAAGCTTTTGCATTCTAGTCCAGAAACTAACAAATTTCTTCTCTATGATTTGCAGACCCCAGAGGTGAGACAAATGAGATTCTCAGTTCTTTCTATCACGGAAGCTTAGGAAAGGATCTTACCAGGTAAAAGAAAAACACTGGCTTAAACAAGGAAATAAACCAACAAAGGCCCCACACATGAAAAAATCCTGCAACCTTCCGCCATCTCCCAAAGGTGGAGAATCCTATTCCAGAGTCGGATTCCCAGGAGGCCTCGGGAGACCCAGAGTCACCAGGAGGCCGACGGCAGGGGACTGGGTGTGAGTGGGCTCCGGGGGACTGCCCCCTGGGGAAGCTGCAAGGCAGGGAGCCCCCTCCTCCTCCTCCACGTTCAGGGATCCAAAGAAAAGAGGTTCCTCGGCTCCCGGCCGCGCTCCCCGGGCGGCGTGCCCGGGCCCCAGAGCGCGCAGACCGCGCCCCCCTCCCCTCCGCGGCGCCCCGAGCGCGCGCACGGCCGCGGAGCCCCCTCCCGGCCCCGGCCCGGCCCCGCATCACTCACACAGCCCGAGCATCGCGGCCAGCACCGACCACAGCCAGCGCCGGCGGGCCGGGACTACCGTCAGAGCCACGGCTCCGACGGCCTCTGCCATCCTGCTCCCGCCGCTCCGTTCGGCCCGGGTCCCCGCAGCGCTGGGCTCGCTCTGCCTCACACCCCCACCGCTCCGGGTCCCCGGCTGCGTGCGCGAGGACCACCGCTCCACGCCACCGCTCCCCGCTCCCGGCCCCAGTGGTCCACCCGCCAGCCCACCGCCCAGCCCCAGCCCCCTGGGCCCGCCCCACCGCCCGCTCATTGGTCGTCCGGGCCAGCCGTGAAGGACACCATTGGACAACTCGCGAGCCCGCCAGCCCCCTCCTCGAGCAAGGCCCCGCCCCCGGGGTCCCACCCTTGGTGGGTCCGCGCGGCGTACCCGCGGCGTACCGTGCCTCTGCAGCGGCCCAGCGCGGAGCCTGCCTGCGTGGCTGGCCATGGGGCTGCCCTCCGGCCCCCCGCCGCCAGGGTCTGCCCTCCTCGCTTGGGGCCAGCCCCCCAGTTCTCTTCGTTTTCCTCCCAGTGGTATGTTCCAAGTCCTGATCCCATCTCGGACAAGGATCTGCTCGGTTACTCCTGGGTGGGGGAGGGGGTTGGGAGTGAAGCGTGAAGTGAGGAGAGACTTACAGTCCAGTGGTCCAGACAGTAAAGGACCCCCCAGCCCTTTGCCCTCTGCCCAGGGTCTGTCTTTGCCTGAACTGGATCGTTGGTGTTGCCATCTGAGAAGTCTCCACCTTTGGGTTTTCAAGGGACTGGAAAGGAATGGCTATTGGAACTCTTTCCTGCCACCTAGATCACCAGTGAATGAACGGACTGTTTGTTTAGCATACCAATGTCCCTCTGCCGGTACAAGAAAAAGTTAGGACGGAGGGGAGGGGAGTGGGGGAACCACACGTTCCTCACCTAAAATCTGAACTTCCTTAGTCCAGAACAGTGCCTGCTGCAATCTAACTGCCCAACACATCCTGAAGAGTGGGAGGATTCTGAGAATGGCCTTCCAAGGGGGAAAATGGAGAACACAAAACAGATGAGAGTGAGTGAAGAACAGGAAAATCCAAGAGTGGGGATGGAAAACGAGTTTTAGACAGGAACAGGACAGAGGTAGAGCATGGTACAAGAGGCCACACTGCAACCTCTCATTTCGGGGTTTTGTCGAAAGCCAGTTTTTTGTTTTATTTTGTCGTCCCCCCCCCCCCGTGCCCCTCCCCACAGGCTTTCTCTGTGTAGCCTTGGCTGTCCTGGAGCTCGCTGTGTAGACCAGGCTGGCCTCGCGAACCCACAGAGCCTGCCAAAGGCAGGCACCAACATCGAAAGCTAGTCTTCACAGCGTCTTCCTGATGTCTTTGCTGCTCTAACCCCATAGCTGTGTGCTAGAGCAAATTCCTAATTACCAGGCAATTAGAGAAAACCAGGAAAGCACACCACAGCCTTTTTGCCTTTTCTGTCTGTCAGCAGGTTCTTCCGTTAGGAGTCCGTGTTAATTGAACTGTAGATGTGCAGCCACTAGACTTCAAGTAGCACATGTCTGGTAGTGTAGACAAACTGACACTCAATTTTTAAAACAATTCTTTGGGGGCTTGTTGTTGTTTCTTTGAGGCAGGGTCTTTCTGTGTAGTCTTTGCTGGCCTGGAACTTGCTTTGTAGACCAGGTTGGCCTCTAACACAGAGACCTGCCTGCCTCTGCTTCCTGCATGCTGGAATCAAAGGTCCTGAATGCTGGGATTAGAGGCATGTGCCACCACATTCACCTCAAAGCAAATCTTGAGGAGAAAGGCAAGTAAAACAGACACCTGAGGCTTACAGGAACAGTAGCTTTCAAAGACATGCGCATACGTTAAAGCAACGCAGATTGTCAGATTGTCATGTACTTCTATACAGAGCCGCTGGGCCAAGAGGACTCTGGGAAGGATTTATGGAAGATATATTTGAGGTAGACTTTTCATGAATAAAAGTTCACTAGAGAAATAGAAAGGGCAAGCTGTGAAGGATGGGTCTGAGAAAGAAAGACTGTTTCGAGTTTGAGGCCAGCCTCGGCTGATCGTGAGTTTTAAGCCAGTCTGAGCCGCAGTGTAGACGACACTGTGAGACTATCTCAAAAAATAAAATGAAAACAGAATAGGAAAAGCAAAGCCAGAGGACAGAAAAGCATGCATCACGTGTGCAACAGCTTCCAGTTTCGAGGGAGAGAAAAAGTAAAGAATGAATGCCAAGAGGGTGTGCAGTGGTGAGATTCTGAAGAGCCCTAAGTTATTCAGTAGAGAGTGACAAAGTCTGATCTGTGCAGAAGAGAGCTCCCTATGCTGGGGAAGGGGAGCACTCGCCTTTAATCAACTATGCTGGGGAAGGGGAGCATTTGCCTTTAATCCTATGCTGGGGAAGGGGAGCACTCACCGTTAATCCTATGCTGGGGAAGGGGAGCACTTACCTTTAATCAACTATGCTGGGGAAGGGGAACACTCACCTTTAATCAACTATGCTGGGGAAGGGGAACACTCACCGTTAATCCTATGCTGGGGAAGGGGAGCACTCACCTTTAACCCTATGCTGGGGAAGGGGAGCACTTACCTTTAATCAACTATGCTGGGGAAGGGGAACACTCACCTTTAATCAACTATGCTGGGGAAGGGGAGCACTCACCTTTAATCCTATGCTGGGGAAAGGGGAGCACTCACCTTTAATCAACTATGCTGGGGAAGGGGAGCACTCACCTTTAATCCTATGCTGGGGAAAGGGGAGCACTCACCTGTAACTCACGAGGTAGAGGCAGGTGTTCTTTGTAAAGTTTTTTCATTTGGGCCACCAACCAGCTGCCAAATCATGACATGGAGGCTTCTTATTAGTTATGAATGCTCAGCCTAGCTTAGGCGCCTTTCTGGCTAGCTCTTTTGACTTAAGTTAACCTGTTTCTCTTTATCTACCTTTTCTTTCTGTATATCTTGCTTTTCCTGTTTCTTCTGCGTCTGTCTGTCGGCAGCTGCCTGGCTGGCTGGTCCTGGGTGTATCCCTCTCTTTCTCCTTGTTCTCTTCCTCTCTTCTTCTTTTCCTAGATTCTTCCTCCTATTTATTCTCTCTGCGTGCCAGCCTCACCTCTCTCCTGCCTAGCTATTGGTTATTCAGCTTTTTATTAGACCATCAGGTGCCTTAGGCAGGCACAAATGCAACACATCTTTACATAATTAAACAAATACAGCATAAACTATGTAACACACCCTTACATGATAAACAAATGCAGCAGAAACAAATGTAACCACCTTTACACAGTTAAAGTAATATTCCACAGCATAAACAAATGTAACACATCTTTACCTAGTTAAATATTCCACAACAGGTCTTTGTGAGTTTGAGGCCTGTCTGCTCTACACAGTGAGTTCCATGTCAGCCAGGATTACACAGTGAGACCCTGTCTCAAAAATGGAGAGAGAGAAAGAGAGAGAGAGAGAGAGAGAGAGAGAGAGAGAGAGGAGAAAGCATGTACGTGCACAAGCACATGACGTAAGGTATCACATGGAGGTGGAGAGGAAGGGCAGCATTTGAGAAGTGGTACAGAAAAAAGATGGACACAATATCCTAGAAATCAAGTAGAAAATGCAATCAAGAAAAAGAGTTCTCATTTCTAGCCTGTCAATCTTGCCTTTAAGATCAGTTTCAGCCAGCTACTTCCTCCAGGTGATCACCTCAGGGCAAAGCCACCATCTCCACCATCCACCAAGACCTGGTGTCTAAGGTCGCCACAGTCCAGGAAATTTCAGCCAGGCTGTGCCTCAAGGTGGATGGCTAGATGGTCAGTCGGATAGAGTGTAACACCATCGATGATTCACTCACCGGTGGAAATGCTTCCGACGAAGCTCAGAGGACAAAGGTATCAAAAGCAAAATAATGACGGGGAAGCATCACTGACAGGAAACTGGCTTCACAAAAGAGACCAAAGGCCTAAAACAAGTACACCCAAGATGCTGTTAACTCCCTCAAAGGCAAACTGGAAAGCCCAAAGCAAGAACAAGTCAAGCCCTTTGTGACCTGGGCTGCAGAAGAAATCAAGCACATTCCGGGCAATTTCAATAACTACTAGTTTTTTATGGATAAAACCATGAATCCAGATGGCTCGGTTGCTGTTCTGGACGGCGTGACTCCAGACAGGATTTTCTTTAAGGGTGGTTTAGAAATGGAAACATGCTAACAAATTGAGGAATTATATCGGCTCCATTGCCTGTCACCATAACCGGATGATGCTTGTCATCCATACAACACCAGAACCCAAGACAAATGAGACTGATGTCATCTTGAGCTCTCCTTTACTTTTGACTGTGATTTATTTAGCCTAGTATTTATTTTATAGTGTGTAATACGTGTATACATGAAAACCATGACATGTATGTTGTCTAAAAATAAAATGTATTTAAACTAAAAATAAAATATTACCACAAGGAAAGGAAATACTGTAATTTGTGGGGCAGGGGAGAAGAAAAATGTTTTGAACTTTGAATGGATGGCCAACAATTAGACCCAAAGATGAGTCCAAGGACCTGTGGGATGGCTCACCCAGTGAAGATACTTGTCACCAAGCCTGATGACTTGACGTCAGTTCCTGGAACTGACATGGTGGAAGAAGATGATAAACGCCTACAAACTGTCCTGTGACCTCCACACAAGCATTGTAGCACACTGTCTTAGTTAGGGTTCCTGTTGCTGTGAAGAGACACCATGACCACAGCAATTCTTTTTCTTTTTATTTATTTTACAATATAATTTAGTTCTACATATCAGCCACGGATTCCCTTGTTCTCCCCCCTCCCACCCGACCACAGCAATTTTTAAAAAAGAAAACATTTAATGAGGTGGCTTACAGTTTCAGAGTTTTAGTCCATTGTTGTCATGGTGGGACATGGGAATGTTCAGGCAGACATGGTGCTGGAGCTGAGAGTCTTGTATTTTCATTAGCAGGAAACAAGAAGTGGTCTGAGACACTGGCTGCGGCTTGAGCATACATACATACATACATACATACATACATACATACAAAGCCTGCCTCCACAGTGGCACACTTTCTCCAACAAGGCCACACCTAATAGCGCCACTCCTTTTGGGGGCCATTTTCTTTCAAACTATCAAATGCACACACACTAAAAAAATAAATATAAATATTTTTTAAAAAATTATGAATCTGCTGGATGGTGGCGTCACATGCCTTTAATTCCAGTACTTAGGAGGCAGAGGCAGGCAGATCTCTGAGTTTGAGGCTAGTCTGGTCCACAGAGTGAGTTCCAGGACAGCCAGGGCTGTTACACAGAGAAACTCTGTCTTGAAAAACCAAAAAAAAAAAAAAAAAGAATCTAAGATGTGGTGGTTTGAATGAGAATGGCCCCCATAGGCTCATATATTTGAAGACTTGGTGGAACTGTTTGGGAAGGATTAGGAGGTGTGGCCTTATTGAAGGAGATGTGTCACTGGGGATGGGCCTTGAGGCTTCAAAAGCTCTTGCTATTCCCAGTTAGTTCTCTCTCTCTCTCTCTCTCTCTCTCTCTCTCTCTCTCTCTCTCTCTCTCTCCTTCCCGCCCTCCCGCCCTCCCTTGTGCTTGTCCATCAGCTGTGAGCTCTCAGCTACTGCTATGTACAGGGCCATGCTTGCCTGCCTGCTACCATGCTCCCCAAACCTTTGCAACCGTGAGCCCCACTAAACTCTTTCTTCCGTAAGTTGCCTTGGTCATGATGTCTCTTCAAAGCAATAGAAAGGTAACTAAGACACCAGGCTACCCTGAGAAAAGTTTGCCTATGCAAAATTAGTTTCATTAACAGTCCTGTAGAAAGAATGCTTTAGTAAAATAGCTCTATCCAGAAGTTCAAAAATCTGGAAATTAAGGGTTTTGTTTCTCCTGAGCCGAGAGACAGAACATTATGGGAAATAAGGGTAATGAGGTCCTCAGAGAAGTGGTAATTATTAAAAGAGAAGTGTGGATAGTGGCAGGGACAGAGGAATGGCCACATGCTGTCACCCACTGCACCCTGTATCTTTCAGGAACCTCACTCAGGTAAGACTAGATCCCTAGCTTCACCACAGCAAGGGATTTCGAGAAGAGCCTGAACAAGTAGGAGCTGGAGTTTGTGAAAAGACATTGGAACTTAGAGTTTAAGCACCAAATCAAGCGCAGAGATGGGAAAGAAAGACACAGGCATGCTTCTCTAAGGCAGCCACCCTTCATTGTATTTAAGACAGTCACAGATAAGATTCGGTTTGTTTTGGAGGTTATTATCTTTAAAAGATTGCAAGGAAGTTAACTTTGTAAAGAAGTTACATGCATTTATTTTTCGAGCGCAGGGAGGCACACATGGAAGTCAGAGACAACTCCAAGGGAGTTGGTTCTCTCCTATGCAGTGGGTTCAGGGCATTGAACTCACACTGTCAGGCTTGGTGGCAAGTCCCCTTACCTACCAAGCCATCTCAGGCCCTGGCAAAAGAGGGTAATAAAGGAGACCATAGGGGGTTCCTGAGGTGCTCCTGACAGGATTATAATTGATATGGCAGCTGACAGGTCACCAAGATACAGGAAGTTAGAGTATCTTTATTGTGAATTAAGTTATGGGCTTGAGAGAGAGGATCCAAGTTTGACTCTCAGTAGCCACTGGAGATAGCCCACAACTCCAGCTCCAGGACAGATCCAACACCTCAGGTCTCTGAGGGTACCTGAACACACACACACACACACACACACACACACACACACACACACACACTAATAATAAGCCCACTTTTTTGTTTTTTGTTTTTTGAGACAGGGTTTCTCTGTGTAGTTTTGTTGCCTGTCCCAGAGCTCGCTCTGTAGACCAGGCTGGCCTTGAACTCACAGAGATCTTCCTGGCTCTGCCTCCTAAGTGCTGGGATTAAAGGCGTGTGCCACCACCATCCAGCAACATAACATATTTTAAGATTAAAAACCATTATATACATAATTTTAAAAAATTGCCTTCAGTTAGCAACCTTTCCATTAAAAATTCCAGGTCTTAGAATTCTTGTTTCAGTCTGTCTTCAGAGACTCCTTCTCTTTCCATGGCCCCATAATTCTCCCTGTCTTTCTGGCCTCTTCCAGAAGGCTATGCCGCCAGGCATATCATTCAGAGTAGCCAGGATAAAATGTTCCTCAAGATTCAAGTCCCCTGTACCTTGCAAGCATCTATGTCCGGTTTCCCAAGGACCTCATTCTAGGGACGGATGTGTCCTGGCCTGGCTCACAGGCTGTCCTGGTTTGTTTTATATTGCTGTGATAAGCACCATGACCAATAAGCCTGCAGTCTATTGAGGGAAGTCAAGGCTAGAACTCATGAAACCTGGAGACAGGAGCTGAAGCAGTGTATATGGACTGTCTTGTTCATTCTGCCGTCTTTAGCTTTTGTTTTTAGAGACAGGGTTTCTCTGTGTAGCCCTGGCTGTCCTGGAACTCGCTCTGTAGACCAGGCTGGCCTCGAACTCACAGAGATCTGCCCGCCTCAGCCTCCCGAGTGCTGGGATTTAAAGAAACACATCACCACCAAACATGACCTACCACCACCTGGCTTCAGTCTACAATTATTAATGAGATAAAGCCCTGCAGACATGCCCACAGGCCCATCTGATCAAGGCAATTTCTAAACTGAGGTTCCCTCTTCTTAGGTGATTCTGGTTTGTGTCTAACTGACAAACACTATCCAGCATCACATTCCTCCTGCTGAGACAGGAAGCTTTGCCATCCTAAGGCAGCTGCTCCTATGAGTGTAATTATTGTCAGTTTCCTCCATCACTGTTTTGAAAGATAAATAAGATAGTCTAATATCTGGGGTGTAAAGAGCAGAAGTTGAACTCCTTAGTTGGTCACGGTGGCTCACACTTGTAATCCCAGTACTCAGCAATCCAGGGCAGCTGCTAAAGGTTTGAGGGCATTCTGAGTTTCAGTGCGCTGCCCTGCAGAGGAGGAGATCAGTGTGTTAGCCACAGTGAACTCAGGCAGAAAAGGACAGCATAGACTCTTCATTAGTGGAGACCAGTGCCTTCAAAAATCTGAAGGGATTAAAGTAATAATTGCTGCTTCATTTAGGAAGTAGACTGCTTTGGTGTCTGGGGCACATTTTTTTCCAGTTAGACTTTCATGAATAAACTTTCATGGCATCTAGAACTCACTAATAATTTAAAGAGTATCCTCACCATTTTTGCCTCGAGGTCTAAGAATTAAAGACTGGAGCTAGGACAGTTTCAAATAAAACGAAGGGCAGAGACTGCATGTCAGAATACCAACGCTGTAATTTTCCGGTGTCAAACCCTAGAAAAAGAAGGTGACGAGTCAGGGTCCAGAACCACTGTGTGCCAAGTGTTTGCTGGACGACTGAGCAGGAAATGAACGACTAAGCTGATGAACACCATGCACATGAAAGGAATGGGTCTGTGTAGGACAACCCACTTTACTTCCTGTATGTTTAGCTGTTTGCTAGGATGTTGCTTCTTAATGACTATTCCTCAGAGTACAAAATGTATACTGATAAGGATTTTGGGACAAATTGTGGTCATTCAGAATTACTGAATATTACCCTTGAATGAAGTATGTAAAGATTTAATATAGTTAAGAAGCTGTGATTTTTTTTAAAATATGGAACACAGGGGCCATGCTATTTTTCTTCGTACTGTTTCAATTTTAGTGTATGGTGTATGCTGCTGAAAAAACATGAGCTGTGATTTCTTTGTCTAAGTAAGGATAATGGACAATCAGGCCACAATTACATAATTAGTTGCCAATTAAACAATAGAATTAAGAATTAGTATTGGGTGTTTTGTCCCCAAGAAATTATGGGAGGCAAGATTGCAATTTAGGCCTGCTGTGATGCATGCTTTTAAATAAATTAAATTAAAATTATAAAAACAACACAGCAGTTGGCAGGCAGAAGTAGGTGGGGTTCTGTGAGTTCGAGGCCAGCCTGGTCTACATAGCGAGTTCCAGGCTACTCAAGGACGAGTAGTGAGACCATGTTCAAGAAAAATATTGGCTTCGATATGTTAAAGGATCCTTCCACGGCCAGGAAAGTTGGAAAGTTGGAGTCTGGAATTTATGAAAAAATGAACAGCTTTTCTAGCTAGGAACACACACACACACACACACACACACACACACACACACACACACCCCAAAAAAACAAAAACAAACAAACAAAACCAGTCTCGAGCAAAAGTTCAAGGATGGAAAGGTGGGGATCTGAAGAGCAGTACTTTAAAATATGTCATGGCAAGAAACGGACGATTTCACCAAAACAGGAAATGTGAAATACTGCGATGCAACATTGAATACTCAGTAAGTGGCATTTGCCCCTTGGACACTGTCACATGTAGATTATTCGCCACAAAGACAGAATCGGGTTTTCAAAACAATAGGTCAGTATTACACTAGTAATGATATCGTTGCATTTTCTAGCTCACTTAATTTAAAAACAAAACAAAACAGAAAAAACCGGAAAATTAAAAACTAAGTATATAAAATACAAACCAGAAAGCTATAAACGTGATCATATAAGAATGACCACATGGGGGCGCCAGACTAAATATTTTCATAGACCTTTGTGATGACTGGAGAAAGTGCTACATGGCGGCTCGTTGGTCTAGGGGTATGATTCTCGCTTAGGGTGCGAGAGGTCCCGGGTTCAAATCCCGGACGAGCCCTCTTTTGTGACCTTCAGTATTTTGTTTTTGTTTTTTTTTTGATGAAAAGTAAATAAATGCACAAAATGTATCAGAAACTTAAAATTGCTCTTTCAAAAACGAACAAACAAAACAAACAAAAAAAAACACTTTTCATTCAAGTTCCGATAAAAGGAATAACGTGGAAGCCTAAATGTTTTTTAGTCATGTTCTTCCCCGTCTATTCCGATCACAGGGACCGGGGGAGCTCGGCAGTTTGCAGTCGGGTTTAAGCCATCAAGCCTGGGCTGCTCTGTCGTCAAGTGGGGCTACGGTTTCCAGGGATTCTGGAACGCCGCCCTTCCAATCCCCGACGCCCCTGCCACGTGTGGGAACGTCCGGATCTCCCCGGTTTCTGCACGGAGCGTGTGCTTCAGTGTCCCGCCCTGCTGACCCACATTGAAGTCAGCTGGTCCTTTGCTTCGAAAATGAAGTCGATGGACAGCCGAGCTCCGAGGTTTCACTTAGTCTTTAGGTAAGAAGTGTACGAAAAGTGAAACCGATTTTAATCTCCAAACGAAAGGGCGAAAAAAAAAAACAAGATATAAAACCAGGGCTCGTCCGGGATTTGAACCCGGGACCTCTCGCACCCGAAGCGAGAATCATACCCCTAGACCAACGAGCCGCTCTCGGCAGCAGCGCTCTCGGCGCCTCCCTTCAACCTCCCTCAGGACCTCCTCGCTGACCCGGCCGGGAAACCTCCTTCGTGCGCGCAGTCCTCTCGGTACCGGGGCCGGAACCCCTCCGCGACCCGCCGAGCGGAGCCGGGAGCACGCGCCGTGGCCGGATCGCGGGCGCCGCCGCCCCCAGCGGAGCGGAGCTGGGATCGCCCGGCGGCACCCGGCCCTCGGCCGCCGCAGGGAGCCCTGGAAGGGACCGGGCCGGGGAGGGAACGCGCCTCCGCCTGGCTCCGGAGACCAGAGTTATGGGGACAGCGATCTTGCCCCGAAATTCCCACGTTTTCAGCACTTTGTGCTGAAGCCACTGGATAAGTCAATTCAGCACAGTCCCCTAAGCACTCCTATGGCCGTCCCCTTCTGCAGCGGGAGGGGACTGAGGTCCAGAGCCCGTAAGTGGTTCACTTAAGGAAGTGGAGCTCCCGGAAGGACCCCCGCGCTCCTGGAAGGTGGGACCATAGGGCTGGGGGCGGGGAGAGGGACTCGGGGTGGGTGGGGTGCACGGTGGCAATGGGGCCGAGCTGAACCGCCGGTCCTACTGTCCTGTGGGTCCTACTGTCCCGTCCTGCAGCACTCTGGGCTAAGGTCTCACGCGCGGGTTAACTTCTCAGCCAGGCGTCCGGACTGGGCTAGCCTTAGTCCCTGCTCTCTCCCCCCACACCTTCTTGTCTCACCATGCTTAAGGCAGCGCTGTAGAGATTGCTCGATTTCAAAGCTTTCTTCCCTCCTTAGGCTATCATGGATTCAGTCCCTAGGGCCTTTGTCCTGTACCCTGGTCAGACTTCTTGCCCTCTCATTGGCTCGTGCCTGCTTCTCTGCTCCTCCCTCCCTTCCTTCTCTCCCACTCCTTCTTCCTCTTCCTCTTTTTCTTCCTCCTCTTCTTCTTCGTTTGTTCTTTCTTTTTCGAGACAGGGTTTCTCTGTGTAGCCCTGGCTGTTCTGGATCTCGCTCTGTAGACCAGGCTGGCCTCGAATTCACGGGGATCCTCCTGCCTCTTCATCCCTGGGATTAAAGGTGTGTCACCACCACCCGGCCCTCTCCCACTTCTTAATGCTACTCAACTTCCCTGTATCTCAAGTCCCTATAGTCAAGGCCAGCCTGGGCTATATGAGCTCCTGTTTCAAAAAGTATTATTACTCCAAAATTCACACCCAAAGTTAATTGAAACAGTACAGGAAGTGCAGTCTGAAGCACGCTCACACCGATGAACAATAAAGGTTAACCAACAGATCATTTTGCTGGCAATAGATACATATGCAAACACGTGTCGGAAAACGCTCACGAATAGTAAATGAACCGTTTTTGTTAACTTACGCACATCTTGTATGCAACTTACAGGAAGTATACCTGGAAATATTTCTATGTAAAATCCATAACGACCAGGCATAGTGCTACCACAGAGGCAGAGGCAGAGAGGTAGGTATGAGTTCCAGTCCAGCCAAGGCTACATAGGGAGACCCTGTCTTTAAAATAAGCAGATAGATAGATAGATAGATAGATAGATAGATAGATAGATAGATAGATCACATTGAAATACAAATTAACAGTCTTACACACCATTCTCTCAGGAACTCTTAAGAAAATAACCGAGTGATTCTTGTTAGAAATGCCTGTTTCCCTTCAATCATTTCTGTTTTAACTGGAAACAGATCTACTCACATAGTTTTGGAATCTTTGAATCCCCACCTTTCATAGCATAGCAAGATAGCAAGCATTCTCCACTGTGGCCAGACCCTGCTTTATTCAAGATGTACAGTTTCTTTAGAAAACTCGGACGGCCCAATGTTGCCAATGAAAAAGAACCACCATAAATAAACCTGGCATAAAAACTAGCTCACTTTGTAGGGGTGCCCACGTCCCCACTCCCTGGACTGTTACTACCCATCTGTGTGGACTCTCAAGGTAAAGCAGCCACTCCCAGTATAACTAGCGCTGACTTTCCATCCCCCAGGGACAGACTGTTTATCTTAAGCCTAAGAGGTCGCTGTCTAGTTCTCTTTCCCACTCTCTTCCGGTGTAAATATCGATTGTTTATTCATTTCTTCCATACTGGTTAATGCACTTATTTTGATAAAGTGTTGAAAAGCCTCCACGCATTCCTGCAGCTGGCTGGATTTGACACGTGTATTTCCTGGTAGTCCTTAGGTGCCTGTATACTCTTTTGGCCAACACCACCCAATTTAATTTCTCGTATTTCTTCCATATCAGAAGCATTTGTTCTATTATAAAGGAGAAAAGCTATCCTCTCACTTTCAACTGTTCTATTCCCATTTGGTTTCAGATATCTCTCAAATCGGTCATGTCTTTTTTTTTTTTTTTTTTTTTTTTTTTAAAGATTTATTTATTTATTAGGTATACAATGTTCTGCCTGCATGTTATCCCTGCAGGCCAGAAGAGGGAGCCAGATCTCATACTAGATGGTTGTGAGCCACCATGTGGTTGCTGGGAATTGAACTCAGGACCTCTGGAAGAACAGCCAGTGCTCTTAACCTCTGAGCCATCTCTCCAGCCCCGGTCATGTCTTCTATCCACTTATAATTTGGTGGTCATTGGCCCAAAAAAGAGACAGAAGGGGAGGGTGGGAGAGATGGTTCAGTGCGCAAAGGTACCCGCCACCAAGTCTGATGACCTGAGTTTGATCCCCAGGACTCACGTGGTGAAAAGGAGAAATCTGACTCCTGCAAATTGTCTTCTGACCTCCACATGCATGTCCGCACACATATATGAACACACACACTAAATAAATAATTTTGAAAGAGAGGGAGAGAGAGAAAAGGGATGCCAGACCTACGTTATGAAAGAACTGCTGTCCAGTGGGCACCTGTACCTGCCACAGAAGATCCTGCAATCCCTCTCTGTTGCACAGACTTTTTTCTCCCTCCTTCCCCGCACCCACTTTTAAGATTGGGGCTAGGGATGTAGCTCAGCTGGTAGAGTGTAGGCTAGTATGTATAAAGCCCTCCATTTGGTGCTCAGCACCTTAGAAAACAGGAGTGATGATGCATGCCTGGATCCTAGCGCTCAGGAATTGGAGACAGGAGGGTTAGAAGTTCAAAGTATTGAGTTGGCCAGCCTGGGATATTGGAGAATCTGTTTCGGAACAAAACAAAGATGCACTGAGAAAAATTAAGATAAGCAATATTTTTTTAAATCCTTCATTTGATTTTATGTTTGTATGTGCACCATATGTCCACAGTGCCCATAAAGGTCAGAAGGTTGTGAGCTGCCTCATAGGTGCTGGGAACCAAACCCAGGTCCTCTACAAGAGCAATAAGCACCTTACCTGCTGAGCCATCTCTCTAGCGCCAAGATAAGTTACGTTTTTAAACCACAAAGAAGACAGGGCTTGGAAAACTGTGCATTTCAGTGTGTCTACTCAAGAATGAATGGGACACAGCCGCAGGCATCACCTAGCAGCAGGCCCTTTTGTGCCTTTCCACCATATGCTTCCAGAACTCATCAAGGAGACAGTTTCTGCCACCCCTGGGAGGTCAAGGCCAACCTTGATGCGGAAGTGCCTAATGCCACCCAGCTCTCTGGCTTCTTTAGCGATCAGACAGTAGTGATTAGTACAAGGGATCTTAGTAGGTGGTATTTTATTTGTACTGAAATGTGATTTTAATTGTATGTTAATAAATAAAGTTGCCCGGGGGTCAGAGCTATTAGAGCCATAGCAAGAGCGTGGCGGTGGTGGCGTACACCTTTAATCCCAGCACTTGGTAGACAGAGCTAGGTAGATCTCTGTGTGTAAAAGGATACAGCCAGCATTGGAGACACATGCCTTTAATCTCAATCCCAACCATAGAAGACCTGGAAGTCTCTACAGACAGGCAGTGACGAGGCAGTCATGTGTTTGGGTTTACCACCAATGAGAAGGCAGAACAGAAAGACTATATAAAGACATACACACAGGAAGTAGGTCCCTTTCGGAGAGCTCTCTTGGCTGAAGCAGGAAGGGTAAGGCTCTTAGTTCTGACCTCTTGGCTTTCTTCTCTGAATCAGCTCTGTGTTTCTTATTTAATAAGACAGTTGGTTACATCTACATCCTAGTGTCTGAAGATGCCACCGTTTTCTTGAGGGGCATGAGTTTCCCCATCTTAGTAGCACCTACTCTTTGAGCAGTAACCATGAAATCATTCTAGAATCTTGTTTTAGAGAGCTCGTCAAAAGGTAATTCAGTCCACTCATTAAAAAATGTTTTGGCCAGGTGGTGGTGGCACACACCTTTAATCCCAGCACTCAGGAGTCAGGGGCAGGTGGAGCTCTTAGTTTGAGGCCAGCCTGGTCTACAGAGTGAGTTCCAGGTATTCTCTCTCTGTCTCTTTCTCTCTCTCTGTGTGTGTGTGTGTGTGTGTGTGTGTATACACTTGTGCACACACACACCTTGGTACATGTGTAGGGGTAAGGGGACAACATATGGGAGTCAGTTTTCTTCCTCCATCATGTGAATCCTGGGGATTGAACTTAGGCTGCCAGATTTGACAGTATGCATCCCACTACCCCCAAACCACTCATTCTTTCAGGGTGGGCACTGATTTGTTTGTTTGTTTGTTTGTTTTGTTTGTTTGTTTTATAAGACAGGGTTTCTCTGTGTAGCCCTGGCTGCCCTGGAACTTGCTTTGTAGACCAGGCTGGCCTCAGACTCACAGAGATCCTCCTGCCTCTGCCTCCCGAGTGCTAGGATCGAAGGTGTGCACCACCACTGCCCCGCTGTGGGCACTGATTTTATAGGCTGCCTGATTTCCAGTAATTTCCTCAAGTTTCTATGTAAAACTATGTCATGAAGAACTGGACTCATCACTCACCCGAGGACCCAGCAAGGTCAGAGCTGACCTCCGGCTCCAGGACTCTGCACCTGTGTACCTGGCTTTTCTTGAAAGAGCCCAGAAACGGACACACATGAGCTGACAGAGGGGCTTACACTTTATTTAGCCTAGCCTGGCATCAAATTCACCATGTAACCCAGGCTGGCCCTGAACTCAAGGTAATCTTTCTGCCATTCTAGGCAAACACTATACTAACTGAGCTACATCCCCAGCCCATCATGGCATTAATCTAAAAGGCCTAACTGGAAGATAATGTCTTTCTAATTGTGTATCCTTTACTTGACATGTAACTACCTAGTTGACTTGAGCTCAGGCCCAAACCTGTATGGCTGGTTTTGTAGGTGGTCATCTCTGTGCTGGAGTGGAGTAGGCCCTGCACCTTCTTATGGTCACCCAGTGTTCTGACTAGTTTTATGTCATCTTGATACAAGTTAGAGTCATCTGAAAGGAGGGAACCTCCACTGAGAAAATGCCTCCATCATATCCAGTTGTAAAGCATTTTCTTAACTAGCGATTGAGGTGGGAGGGCCCAGCCCCCAGCCCAGCCCTCCTCCATGGCCTCGTCTAAGTTCCTGCCTCCAGGTTCTTGCCCTGTTGGAGTCCTTGTCCTGACTTCCTTCAATGATGACCAATGATATGTAAATTTCAGCCAAATAAACCATTTTCTCCCCAAGTTGCTTTGGTTATGGTTTCGTCACAGCAATAAGAACTCAAAGCCAGCCAGTTAACTAACTCTATATGAAACTGAACCAATGTCCTGGTCAGTTTTTATTGACAACTTAGAGTCACCTTGATTAGAGGGAACCTCAACTGAAGAACTGCCCAGATCACACTGACCTGTGGCTGTAATTATGAGATATTGTCTTGACTGATATAGGAGGGTCCAGTATACTGTGGGTGGTACCCTCCCTAGGCAGGTAGGCCTGGGCCGTAAAAGAAAGCTAGTTGAGCAAGCCAGGGAGAGTGAGCCAGAAAGCAGCATTCCTCTGTGATGTATGCCTTGGTTCCTGCTTGAGTTCCTACTGTGACTTCCTTCCGTGATGAACTGTGACCGGGAAGTGAAAGGCAAATAAACCCTTTCTTCCCCAAGTTGCTTTGGCTCAGAATGTTTTGTCACAGCAACAGAAAAGCAAACCAGAACAAGCAGCATCTTCTAAATTTGGCGGATTTCTTCCTCCTCCCCGTTCCTGTAGGAAGGATGCAGTTTGAAACTCAAGTTGAACTAGAAAAGCCATGAAAGGCCATCTTACTCTTCAGCTTGTCTCACTGTGAGACCAAAATGAGCCATCTTAGAAATAAGACCAAAACGCTTTCACCCAAAAACTAAGGCCTAAGATTTCTCCTTCTAGGAATAGGCGAATAGTTACTGAAACAAGTCAGTCCAGATTCCAGAAACCAGGAAGTGTAAAAGTACAGAGTCACAAAGGAGTCACAAGGTAATGACTGCCGGACTATGGAATGTCCTCTCCCTGGTTTCCAGGGTAACTGACCACAGAAGTGTCCCCACCTGAGGGCAGCCAATGAGAAATGGTGGCGGGTAACCACTCCCTTAGAAGTAAGATTAAGCCATGATTTCTAGAAAGCCCCTAGACGCGAGCCAATCAGAATTGTACTCGTACTAGCACCCCTAAATGATGTAACCTTGTGATTTTTCCCTTTAAAAACTGAGCTTGCATATAGGTGGGCACTTCCTCCAGCCTCCACTGTGTTGGATGTATTGGACGAAGTCCCTGCCTAGGCCTGTATTGCTTTTGGATATCCAGAATTAAACCTTGCTTTTGCATTCCGGCATGCTCGTCTTTGGTGGTCTCTCTGGGGGTCATGATCTGGGCACAACAGTCACTATGGAAAAGTCTGTTTTCTTTTAAACCTTTAAAGAAATCCCAATGAAACAACATCTTCCTGGCCTGGTTGTGACAATGTGTTACCTAAGACACAGACAAGCTTTGTGCATGTGCATGTTAGTGTGTGTGTGTGTGTGTGTGTGTGTGTGTGTGTGTGTGTGTATGTGTGTGTGTGTGTATGTATTTGAGACAATGAAGCCCAGGCTGGCCTCAAACTCTTCAAAACCTTCCTGCCTCAGCCTCCCCAGGGAAGGGGTTATAGGAGTCACCATGCCTAGCTTCAGATAACCTTCTTTAAACCTAAGTATTGTCTCTAGGCATGGGGCTGAATACCTTTAATCTAATACTCAGCACACAGGAGGCAGAGGCAGGAGGATCTCTATGAGTTTGAGGCCAGCCTGGTCTACAACGTACTCTCCAGGACAGCCAGAACTATAGAGAGACCCTGTCTCAATGCATCCCCCCAAAACAAAACAAAAAACCCACGCACATGTGGAATCCTCCCTAGCCACCATGGAAGTACAGTACTCAGTCCTGGGTGCTTCAGAAAGAGAGCACAAGTTTCCAGAGGAGAACAGGAAAGCGTCTGCCCTTTAGAGACACCCTGCCAAGATGCTCCTTAGTAATGAAGAACCCCTGGGAATAGGGCTGTTTTCATAAACTAGAGCAAATGATGTAGGTGACAGCGGGCTGAGATTTGGGAACATGGACAAAGCTACCTTGATGCCATCAAGCATGCCCCTGTGGTGTCACAATGATACCACATTTTAAAGTTGCTCCTTTCTCATCCTCTACTACATGCTTAGTGCCTTTAGGAGAGTACAGTTTCTTTTTATACCTACAGCCTGCCCTTGTTTTTACATACCTTTGCCACCACACATAATCATAAATTATCAGAGCTATCATGCCCTGTACCCACAAAGCATGAGTCCCATGAGTGTAGAAACAGTCCACTGAGATGCACAAATAAAACCACGTATTCTTCAAGGGGCAGATGCCCCTGGTCGTGAACGGTAAGTAAGTAGCCAATATGCAGAACTCAAAAAATGCCTGATACTTTTCCCCAAATCTGTTCAAGTTCAAAGTTTATAATGTATATGAAATTACCAGTCTTGACCAGGTCACAAGTTTATTACAACTTACAAACTATTTTGAAAACTGTTTTGAAAAATAATGTATCTCACATATTAACACTATCTTGGAATCAGAAAACCTATAGACTGGATGAGAAAACTGAGGTACCACCAGTGACGTTGGCCTTTTCAAGTCTGAGACCGTTTTCTGAAGCCAGAGTTGGTGTGGTCTAACGGACTTCCGGGAAAACCATCCCTCTAGAAGGCAGGTCTGTACCCTGAGACATAGAACTAGTCAACTCAGAATAAGGACCAACCCTGAAGATTTATCATTTATTTAACATTTCTTCAGCAGGAGTGCATGAAGAGGGGTGTGGATGTGAGCAGGGGAATGGATAATCAGACCCCCATCCCCACAAACCCTCCTTCATCTCCAGATAGAACACTAAGCAAAAGTTCCTGATGAAAACAAACTGAAGACCCCAATTCAGACCTCCTGAGTCTGGGAGAAGAACCTGGCCTTGGCTTTGAGAATTGCTTACTGAGAACCTGACATGGTGATGCATACCTACAATCCAGAGGCAGAAGCAGTTCAAGACCAGCCCTACATAGTGAGTTGAAGGCTACATGGTGAGATTCAAAAAAAAAAAAAAAAAAAAAAAAAAAAAGAAAGAAAGAAAGAAAAAGAAAGCAAAATCAAACAAATACAAGCTTTCTAGAGAAGCTAAGAGGGATGCTCTCAGAAGGTGAGCTGAATCCTGGGCACTAAAGGCACCTCCCAGAGGTCGGCCCGTGTTCAAGTGTAACCTTGGGAGACTGCAATCCTGCTTGTAGCATCACGTAGGCATACTGCTGTTGCACCTTCAGGGGAGGAAATGAAGCACAAAGCAGCCTGGCTGAGCATCCTGCCTCTCCACAGGAGTTCCTGCACCATCTCCTCCTGGTGGGGGAGGGTGTAGGACGGGATGAGAGGGACCAGTCACCACCCCTTGTTATCAGCCAGATTACGTGACCAGAAACGCGCCGGCCCTTGGAACAGACAGGAACAAGTTTTGAAATGTTCTAATAAATATCTCTTCGAGTCTAATGTTTTTGAAATTGGTTGGCCCTTCCCCCACTTGGAGCAAGTGGAAAGATCGCCTTGAGGGCTTTGATATGCTTTCAGGTCTTCTGTAACTTAGAGGATTTTACTTTCCACAAGACAATCTTCTCTATCTACCTCAAGTTAGTTTTAAGTTACATCTGAGAACCATAAAAAGTTTAGAACAATGGAAAAGGCTGTAACTTTACAGAAATTGAACCAGAGCCTAGTCGGGAGGTCAGCTGCAGGAAGAGGTGGGGGGTCAAGAGGACGACCAGTAATGCCGAGGAGTGAGTCGTTCGTCACCACGGCAAATCGCTGCTTTAAATATGTTTTACTTTGAGTCAAGTCCGTCAAGCGACACACACTGAAGTTGATAAAACTCTACTGCCATCAACTCTAATCTCCAAAGAGAAGACATTTGCTGCGGCCTACAGGGGATGGTCCACCCTGCATCCTGGGCTGACTCCAGATTCCCTGTGGATTCTGCTTCTGTAGTGGCTTCATGCGCTGCTGCTGCTGCTGCTGCCATTTCCAAGGAGATGTCTCCAGTGGCTTCATCACCGGCACCATGAGCTCTTCATCACATCCGAGTGTCCTCGATGGGGATGTCATCCTGTGAACAGGGAAAGAAAGACCGACACTCAGAAGATCTCCTTGGGGATGTGAGATAAGGCAAAAATCATGAAGTCGGAGCGAGCCAGCAGGCAATGTGCCTGATTGTATTTATTCACACATCATTTAATCTTCAAAACCTTAGGGGAGTTAGCTAGTTCTAGTAACTATGTTATAGGTGAAACAGTTAAGGCACTGAGAGAGGGAAGTGACTTTCCAGGGTGGCACAGCTAGCAAATGGTAGACTAGGGACTTCATCCCAGGGACCAGAGCTTGAGATGTTAAATTACTTTCAAGGGCTAACAGAGCAGGAAGGTAATCCTTTAGCTACCACCTTACATTTGATGTCTATGTAACTTTTCCCTGCTCTGTGGTGTGTGTGTGTGTGTGTGTGTGTGTGTGTGTGTGTGTGTGTGTGTGGTGTATATACAGTTTCATGCAATATGTGCATAGTTGCACATATGCATCTGTGTGTAGAGGCAGAGGCAGATGCTGGATGTCTTCCTAAGTTCTTGTCCATCTTATTTATTTATTTATTTATTTATTTATTTATTTATTTATTTATTTATTTATTTATTGAGACAGAGTCTCGTTGTGTAGTCCTGGCTGGCCTGGAACTAGCTATGTAGACTAGGCAAGCCTCAAGAGATTCACCTGCCTCAGTCTCCCAAGTGCTGGATTAAAGGTATGTACCACCATGCACTGCTTTGTCTACCCCCTCCCACCCTCTTTAAGAGTGGTGTAGAGGATCTGAGTTTAGATCCTCACGTTTGCATGGCAAGAACTTTACCAACTGAGTTCTTCCCCCTTCCTTGTGAAGGATGCCTTGCTCCATCCCTTGAACATCACATAGCCCTGCTGGCAGGCAGAGCCCACATATTCTGTCTTGTTTCTGCTGCTGTGTTTTCCCCACTTTGAAGGCCCAGTCTCTCCCACAGCAATGAAGACAATCTGTGCTTCTTGGGTACTGACTGAACAAGCACGACCGTAATTTATTTGATCAATTGATTTCTATCGATCAAAGCCACAACATGGGATCAGATTAGGAGTGGGAAACCACTTCTTATTGCATACTGCCTATCTTTGCCAGCCCAAGGAAAGACTCAGGAGAGGCCTGGGTGCCTGGGGAAATGCCAAGAGACGTCTCATAACTACTGTCACTGGGGAACCCTTTGTCCTGGTGTCTGAGATGTTCTGACTCTAATCTGGATCAGACTTGAGAGGGACCTAAGGAGACAGGAAACAATAGTCCATGTAGATTAGACAGATAATTCACACAGACAGTGGTGCTTCACGAACAGTTTGTTCTTACAATTTGAACAGGTGCCTACTCAGTCAGCACTGAGGGAGCTTAGTGACCTTGGACAATTTCCAGGCCCACCGTACCTTCTGGTCTAAAACCAGGAGGGTGAGCCAACTAGTACTGAAGTTTTGCCTCTCAGTGACTGGGGATGTGTGGAGAGGTGCAAGGGGGGTTCTTTATCTGAGCTGCTGTTTGTTGGGAAAGTGCTTCTGAGGTATTCTCTCCCTTGGCCAGGGCTCTCTGGGTTAGGAATACAGAGTATAAAGCTGGAGAGATGACCAGAGGGCCTACCCCATAGTTCCTGCCTGAATTTTGTTCAGGAAGCCACCTTCGACCTGAGACTCTCCAGAAATAACAAGGCGCCACCAACTTCGAACCCAGGAGACCCCCACTCCTGAGCACCAGAAGAGGCTGTCAGTGAGAGGTGTGGGAGCCCCTGGCGGAGGACTACTTGGACTCCAAGAGGACTAAGGATTTGGGCATTTACGGTAATCTGGGGATTTAGTGGAATCCCCAGGTTCTAGAAGGTTCTAGAAGACTGTTTATTCTAAATCTAATATAAAAGAGGCTCAGATAGAAATGGAAAGTATTAAAGTGTCATACTCCCTGAGTGCATGTGACACTTTTTTCTCCCCAATTTCCTTTGTGTGATAAAACCTGAGGGCCTGGGAGGAGCATTCCCAGAGCAGTACCCCCTCTTGTACCTGGGCTCTTGTTCTGTCATTGGGAGTCATTTACTTCGAGCCAAGGAGACTTTACTCCTCTTTAAAAATTCATCTGTTCAGCTGGACATAGTGGCGCACACCTGTCCCAGTCCTCAAGAGGCTGAAGCAGGAGGATTTCCTGGAGTTCAAGGCCTCCTGGACTAACAGTGAGCGTCAGGCCACCCTGAGCTAGAGAGTAAGACCTTGTCTCGGGAAACTAATCAATTTGCTAAAAGTCGTTCATTTTCTGTACACGTATTTTTGAAAGACCTACCCTGTTCTAGTGTCTACAGTAACTTTGGAGGACATACTAGAAGTGCAAGAGACAATAAAAATAAAGAAAGAGGAGCAGGTGGCTCTGGGCTTAAGAGCCCTTGCTGCCCTGGAGAAGACCTGGGTTTGGTTTCCAGCACCCACATGGCAGTTCACAACCATCCCTAACTCCACTTCTAGAGGGTCCAATGCCTTCCTTTAGCCTCTGTAGGCACTAGGCATGCACGTGGTGCACCTACACACATGCAGGCCAAAACATGCATACACATAAAACGAAATAAATAAATCTGAAAAATAAATCAACAAAACTCGGGAAAATGTCCAAGTAGGATTATGGGAGAGAGTAACTGTGGAGTGGGAACAGATTTCTTTGAGTGGTCACAAGAGAGGCTTTAGTGACGAGCATCAGCTGAGCTGAGACCTGAGGATAGGCTGGAAGGGGCCATCTGAGGATCAGGAAGAGGAGGGTTCTTGTTGGAGGGGCCACAAAGGTCGAGCTCTGAGTAGGGAATGAACCTGGTGTGCTGCAGGAGAAAGACACCGGATTGCTAGAGCACAGCTCTGGGGAGAGCCAGGGAAGGAAGTGTGTGTCCATTCCAAATCTGATCTGTTTTTGGAAAGCAGATTGCTGCAGACATAATGAAGGATGTCAAGATGAGATCACACCGGCTTGAAGGCACATCCTGCATCCGAAGGCTGCTCGCTTATGCGAGAAGAGAGGAGGAAATCCAAGACACACGGACAGAAAGGTCACAGATAGATGGAGACAAAGACTGGAGAGAGGCATCCTCAAGGCCAAACACTTATGACAGCCACCAGAAGCTGGGGGAGGCAAGGAAGGATTGTAAGGGCTCTGACAGCGGCTAACAGAAGAGGGACAGGTTCTCTTTCAGCCCTCTGGAGGGGCTGTTTATTAATTTTGGTGTCTCTGACATTCTGAACTGTGAGAAACTACATCCCTATTATTTATTTATTTATTTGTTTGTTCATTCGTTCATTCGTTCGTTCATTCATTCATTCATTCATTCATTCAGAGACGGGGTCTTTAACTCAGGCTGTCTTGGACTCACTATGTAGCCCACACTGGCCTTGAACTCATGCCGTCCTTCCATCTCACCCTGAGTGCTGGGATTTCAGGCATGAGTAGCAGCACACTTGGTTTATTTCTGTTGTTTCAAGCCTGTGGTGCTGAGCCTCGAAACCTAACAAGAGAGGTGAGAAGTCCTGCCAAGAGCAGCTCCATGCCAGCCAACTACCCATCGGCCGACCCACGGTGCGGTGACCGTGTAGAGAATGAATCTCATCGAGAGAACAAAAGGGGTGGCAGAAGGGCGGCCATAGCAGATGCACGTGGTGGCTGAGGGAGCGACACAACCGGAAAGGAAGACATAAAGGTGACCGAGCTGAGGAAACAGTCAGGAACAGGCTGGGGAGGGCGCCCAGCTGTCCTTGGGGAGCTTCCAAGCCTCTGCAGAACCCGGTCTTCCCCTGAAGCAACAGGCGAGTTCAGGGGGGATTTCTGGGAGCCGGTGGGAGCAGACAGGTGGAGGGGGAAGGTCCAGGGTGTGGGGGCTGACAGAAGGGCAGGGACTGTGCTGTCTCCTTTCTCAGATGCAACACAGGACATTGCCTGTGACTATGTGGATGTCACACAAAGCCTCCTCTGAAGACCCAACCCAAGGCCACGTGTGCTTGTAAGTGTCCCCGATGTCTTGTCCCTGCTCTCTACACACAGACTCACCTCCGAACCCCAACAGCAGCACCCCGCACAACCCCCCAGCAGACATTGCCGGCATCTGTCACACCCAGTTGTCAAGCCCTGCTCACTCCATGCACGCCCAGAAGTTGGCCCAGTCAGCTGGAGGCAGGCCAGAACACGAGACACACTTCCCTTCTTGCCTCACAACGGAGACAGTCCGTCTCTACTCAGTCAGCACACACGGCGAGGGGCCTGGTGACTTTGTTTCTGCACACTGAGCTGATTGAGCACCAGACTGGGAGGAACAGGACATGTGACAATGGGGGCAGCTCTGGCCATGATACGGTATGGACCATCAGGGCCACCTACCGTGGAGACTTCGTGATCATTCTGGATCTCATCGCTGGTCTCTGCTGGGACACTGTCGACCCCTGGGCTGCAGCCCGGCTCCAGAGATGCCCTCTCCTTTTGCTTTGTCTCCAGCTCGGGGTCGACGGTGCCCTCTACTCTCCCAGAAGAACTTTGGGGGGCCTTCTCCCTGACTGCTCCCTCCTCTGGTGTCTTCGCATCTGTGATTTTCTGTCCAAACCCCTCCTCTTCATCTGCCACACTCTCCTCAGAGGCTGTCCCTTCTGTGGCCTTCTCAGGGTCTGCGTGCTCTCCGGCTGCTGTCCCATTCTCAGCCTCTGTGCTACAGGTTTGGGGGGGCTCTGGGGCCTCCAGACCGCCCTGGCCAGCTGTGTCTGGATTCTGTCCAGCCTTGTCTCCTGCATTGGCCTCCTCTGGGGTCCCGACCCGCTCTTCTGGCTTCTCCATGCTGTTGCTCCTTCGAGGAGGCTTTTCTGCAGACCCCGGGGTTCCCTCCACCCCATCTCCCAAGGCCTCTCGGTTGAGTGGGGGAGACCCGGGGGCCTTGTTCTTGCTAGGGAACACATCATCCCCGTTCTCTTCCCTGGTACCATTTTCCTGAGATGGTTCCACAGCCCTGTAGTCTCCAAGGTCCCCACAGTCTGACTGAGACCTTCGGAATCGCCGGGAGGGAGGACGTCTTTTAATTGAGCCTCTTGTCCGCACCTGGAAGAAGATGTGAGGGACTATTATCTTGAAAATAAAAAAAGTGCTGAATGAACTCACTGACGGTCCATTAAGTTTCCTAGGAGGGTGTGAAGTTATTTGCTGTTTATTATAAATCAGAACCTAGAGCAGCATTTCTCAACCTGTGGGTCGAGACCCCACAGGGGTTGCCTATCAGATATCCTGCTTATCAGATATTTACATTATGATTCACAACACTAGCAGAACTACAGTTATGAAGTAGCAATGACATACTTGTATGGTTGGGGGTCACCACAACATGAGGAACTGTCTTAAAGGGTCACAGCCTTAGGAAGGTTGAGAACCACTGCTCTAGAGGATTGTAAAACTACTTGGTAAGCTGCAGATTTTTGTCTCAGGAAAATACACATGCTTTTCATCATTTAAGAATTTGGGCAGATATCTCAGTGAGTAAAGTGTTGCTGTGGGAGAGTGAGGGCCTGAGTTTGGAGTCCCGGCACCTATGTGAAAAACAGAGGCAACCCGTGGATTTGAGACAACGGATCCCTGGAGCTGGCTGGTCAGCACACCAGCCAATTGGTGAGCTCTGGGTTCAACGAGAATGGCCCAAAACACTGTAGATGATGTCTCTTTACAATAGCCCAAAGTTTGAACACCCCAAGTAGTTTCCTTGGGCACACCACAACTTACCTTATTGTAAGAGGGCAGGTGAGTACCTTCTGGGGGCTGGTCAAAGCTCACAGGCACCTCTTCTGCCTCACCTGGCTGAGACCGGATGCCAGGGCTACTGGGTGTGGAAGGGGGACTGTGAAATGGTGACACTATGGCCTTCAGTCCAGGACTTTTGGGTGAAGCCCCAGGCAGAAGAGCTGCTGGGTCAAAGGCTAAGTTGGCCTGTTAAGGAAAGGGAAAAGATGACAGCATCTGCTTTGTTCCTTCACTGGCCCCACAGCTGGTTGAGGATGCTCAACAGGAAACTCTGTGTGCTTCCCCCCAGCCAATTATCCTCCACTACACTGTGGCTGCTCTGGAAGCATGGCCTACCCATACCTGCTACCTGGCTCACAGGAGGCTGCCTTGTCAGGTGCTCAGATTATGACGAGGTGGATCCAATAGACACTCCAACAGCCCTGGCCTGGCACAGTGGTGTAGCCCCCCTCTTCCCCATACAGGGTTTCTCTATAGAACTTGTTCTATAGACCAGCCTGGCCTTGAACTCAGAGATCCACCCACTTCTGCTGGGTGCTGGGATTAAAGGTATGTGCTCAGGAGACAGAGGTAAGCAGATGTTTGTGAGTCTGAGGTCAGTCTGGTCTACATTAGTGAGCTGGGACTACACAGTGAGGCCCTGTCTAACAACAACAACTACAATAGTAATAAGTGGAACAGCTCCAATGAGTAGTCACAGGGGCCCAAGGACAGGCTGCTAGCAGCACCTTTAGCTCCCAGATCCTTGCAGTATTTGGCATCCACGTCATCTTCCCATCAGCCAACAGCATTTGCTGCCTATCAATGCCTGCTGTATACCGCTATCCCCTTTGCATGCTCTCTACTCAGTCAGTGTCAGGCTCCTGAGAGGAAGAAGGGGGCTTAAACTTCCTGAGGTTCATGGCAGGCCTGCTTGTCCCTCAGGCCTCCAGGTAGAGTTCTGTCTTTGGAGACAGCACAATGGTGGAGTCTGCACTCTTCAGGGTGTCTCTCCTCTGACCCCCTGGGGCATCACAATACAGTAGAACCAGATCAAAACGGATACGAGGGAGACCAAAGCAGGAGTTACTCAAAGGTAACTAAAACCTAAGGGACTCTACAGGTTCGGTGGGGGGACATGTGGGAGACCCCAGATCAGCCTTACAGACGGTAGAGCAGGAAGATGGTTATGGAGGGATTATGTACTAACAATCCAGACAGGGCCTCACGAAGCCAGGCCTTCAACTCACTATGTAGCCAGGCATGGCCTTGAACTTCTGAACTTCCTGCGTCTGTCTTCAGAGTGCTGGGGTTGCGGGCATGCTCCACTATGTCCAGTTTTTGAGTGCTAGGAACTGAACTTTAAATTGAATTGGGTTTTCTGAACTCTGGCAACTGAGCTACATCACCAGTCCACAGATTTTTAGCGCCATCTGGGGGCACATCTCTTTCTCCTGCCCTTTACAGATGCTAACCTACACAGTTGAGTAGATCTGACTGGGCTGGTCACATGTAAGACCTCTCAGAGAGGGGACCAGCAGGAAAGGCCGGTGGAGCACCAGAAAGTCCCACACACCCAATTATATTTAACATAGGATCTTTCTCCTACTAGCTGCTATATGATCTTGAGCAAATCTAAATGCCCTTTCTGAGTCTCGGGTCCTCTATTTGTCCCAACTTTCAGTGACCTCCGCAGCCTTTTATGACTGATTTCTTGGTGGCCCTCATGCATTGCTTGGCTAGTACCCCACACTCACGATGTCTCCCCTCTCACCCGCCAGCACTCCCCTGAGCCAAGACTGATGACCTTGAGAGGTCCCAAGAGTTGTTAGCACTCTCAGGCTACAAAGCATTGCGAATGTTTAGGAAGGTGGCCATAATTTACTGTGTGAATGCACAAAACAGACAAGACGGAGTCATGGGAAGAATTAAATGTAGAAAATGCTCAAGCTAAGAAGCAACATTGTTCATATATATATATATTTTAAGTAGCCTGTGATGAGTACCAGGGAAAGGCTGGACCACAGGAGTCATGGGAGCGTGCATGAGGCAGGCAGGATGCATTTTACACGTACCTGAAGCTTCTCAATCAGAGGGGAGCTCTTCACCTTGATTTTAGGTGGGTGGCTGGCGCTGTATGGTGATTTCTACAGAGAGCAAATAAACCAAAAGAATCAAGTGAGCCGGGGGAGGAGAGGGGGCAGTCTCTTAAGCTGTCACTACCTTGGTGCCACACCCACTTACTTCGGCAAGACTGGATGAGGCAGGCTTCCTGTATCCCCCCCCCCCCCATTTCACCACAAGCAAGACCACTTGAGTTTGGGTTGAGAAGTCAGGGCAAACATTCGTACCACAGGAAGTCTCCCGTCCCAGGAAGAATGACTTCATTGTCATTAGGAGGAAAAACTACATCTGGGGGGATCAAGGCCTTCACCTCATGGCCTTCTACAAAGCAAATCAACAATTGGAGGGAATTTCACAGGCAAAAGGCAGAAATGGTCATAAACAAAGCAATAAATCACAGGCTGGGGATAGAATTAGACAGAGGTATTATTAAAATCCCTTCACTGAATTAATATTTTGGAAAATCCCACCCATCGTCTGGTTCATATATTATAATTTTCCCAAACACTGAATACAGTTTAATTTAGCGGATACATGTGTTAAGTATCTACCAAATGCCACCATGTATCATGCTAGTTCCATGACGATGAGTGTGATTTATTCTCTGCCCTTAACTGATAGCCTGTGGTTGCTATCTATTACGTATGCTCTGTTAATTACTTTCGTGATCAATGTACACCGTGAATTTTTCCTGTTTCAGATTATATATTTGTAAAAAGATTGGCTCCCTATTTTATGTTAAATTCCCACTACTTTGCAAAAGTGATGGCAGTCGTACGATGATTAAATGATGGTGGAGAAATAGAAGATGATTTTCATGGTGACAGACAGGGCCGAGCACAGAAGGAGTTTTTCCAGTTTGGGACCAATGTAAATTACATCCCCCCATCTCCATATATGACTGTACTGGAACCATAGGAAAAAAATACTGCTGCTCTCTTGGTAATATTCTGAGGTGTCTGATTATGTTCTAGTTGTAGAGGAAGAGAGACGGACTCAACTGATCAGAGGCCTTTTCAGATGCCAGTGCCAAGGGAGCGCACGCTGCGGTGGGGCAATCAATGGCTGGGACTCAGAGACCTGCCTCCTTCTGACTCCAGCGTTGATGAGTGGAGGAATGCCTGCTCTACCAAGATTTCGTGGCTACGGCAAAGAATGCTAAGGGCTTTCTTTCAAGCTCTAGATTGCCGCTGCCTTCATGAGTCTCCACTGCCAGACTAGGGCAGTCGGTCTGTCATGGAGCCTTTTGTTTCTAGTGAGCATCAAGATCCTTCAGCCCCAATCGGGAGGGTCTTAGTTTCTGGGTGTCACCAAGGATTTCCTGTGTTTTCGTAAAGTGCAGCAAAATTTTCTCTACCAAAGCTCACTTTAGGTAATATTATGAACTCTCCTAACTGTGTTTGAAGACAGTGGAAATTCAACAAACAGTGCCTTTTAACCACAGTGAGTGCTAGAGACCCAGGAGAAGTGGACTGTGGAACTAATGATTTGACTATACGGAATCAAGTGCAACCGCTGGTGCAGTTCACAGGATGGACAGCAGGGGGCAGCATTTGGCTTATAATTTAATCACAGGCTCCAGGCCAGTGGCTGGGGCTAAGACAATCTGCAGAGATAAACTAGCTTGACATTCATACATTTTATGTATATGTGTATTAATACAACATTCCAACAGTGTATTATGACATCTAGAAGTTCTGGACCTGATAGTTTCAGATGGAGCGATATTCATGTCCTTTCAACATCCATCCAGTCATCCGGTTCTCTCAGAAGCTGACCCCACATCTCAGGCCCAGAGGTAGGAGGTAAGGGATGAACTGATCCTTCCAATCCCTATGCATGAGCAACCTAGGGCAACCCGAAGGCTCTCAGGGTTCCTGTAGGCTGCATGTACTACGCAGGCATGTGACCCTTCCACGCGGCTCTGCCAGGTGAACTGTGCCCTCTTTCTGTGACAGAGGTTTCATTCTGAAGTCCAGCATGGCCTGGAGCTTCCTATATAAACCAGTCTGGTCTCCACATGGCAATCCTTCCGTGTCACTCTCTGAAGGGCTGGGATTATGATTGTGTGCCGTGACACCCCACTCTGAATTTCACGGCAAAAAGGGAGTCATTGATCCTGGGGGCGGTGTTGTTTGCAAGAACACACAGCATCTCGGTCCAGAAGGGGTGTTCAGTTTAAACCCCACCTTCCTCTTCACTCTACCCCCTGGCCATCGCATGCCTTTAACTTCTGGGTTTCTTACCCCATGGATAAAAGCTCTAAAAGTTTATCTTATAAAGTCGGTGAAATGAAGCCGGACAATCCAATCACGACAAACCTGACTCGCTTCATCTGCTTTCCTTCCCACGAGCAAAGCTCCCCCCACCCCCGCCCCCGGCACTCTTTCTCGTAATGTTCCTCTCCTTGTTTCACAAACAAGGAACTAGTGTGGGGCAATGACTCCTCTTGGGGCAAGCCTAGGTTATCAGGGGGCAGCCTCGGACGGCCACAGCGTCAGCCCCGCACCTCTACCACAGCAGAGGTGCCAAGCTCAGCAGGGAAGGGCTACAAGGAGAAGTTAACCCTTTGCAAAGAGAAGCTGGTGGTGGTAGCACTGGCTGGGAACGCCACGAAGCCATAGCATCATGGTGCCAGCGCCTGAGGAGACCCAACAAAATAATCAGTTTGTTAAACTCAGCTCTTGGGACTTCGCAGCTCACAAGACCACCCTGTGTGGTGGAGAGGGAGTTATTCCCAGAGCAGACGGGCCCCAGATGCCACCCCTATTTGACTGGGAGTAGCTATGAGTTCTCCGTCCTTTACATTTTTTTTTAAATTTATTTTTAACTAAATAATTTTTTATGCATACGGGTGTTTTGATGCCTGGTGCCCACAGAGGCCAAAGGAAGGCATCATATTTCCCCTGGACCTGGAGTTAGAGATGGTTGTGAACCACCATGTGATGTGGGTGCTGAGAATCAACTCTGCAACATCAATGAGTGCTCTTATCCACTGAGCCATATCCCATGTGCCAAGTTCACTGCTTCTTCATTACATGTATTCATTCACTCATTCATTCATTCATTCATTCAGTGTGTGTATGGAGTGTGTTTGGCACATACATGCCATAGCATGTGTATTGAGGTCAGAGGATGACTTTGGGGAGCCAGTTTTTTTTCCTTTGACCATGTGGTTGCCAAGGATTGAATTCAGGTCATTGGGCTTGGTGATAAGTAAGTGCCTGGACCTGCTGAGCCATCTTGCTGGCCTGAGTTCTCTGCTTTTTGATGCACTTGTGAGCTTTGGGTTGACAAAAAGGCTTGAAAAACTATTCATCTACATCAACTGTTTTCCTCTATAGGGGACCAAATGTAGGTCTGCCTAAGTCCACAGGGGCATTTGGTGCCTTTTATCAGGATGCTGATCCCCAGAAAGAAGGGGAGGGAAAAAGAGGGAGCTGAAGTGGGAATTGGGAACTGAGCTGTGTGACTTGCTTGCTCTATTTTGGGCTTGGCCTCCCAGGCCTGAAGACAACCTGCAAATTGGTTTCTGGCATGACCATGGCCGTGACCACAGGGAAAGTTCATGGGCTGCTGGGTTGGGGCCTGCGGCGGCCACTCTAACAGCTACAATCAGATAAATAAGGCTGGGCAGGCTGCAGGCTGGGACTCTATTACTGGCTATGATCTATGACACCAGAGCCTTCATTATGCTGGCAGCTCTGGCTATTTATATCCAAGGCCCAGGAGGCCTCCTGTGTGCTCTGGTTTTCTTCCAGTGATCCTGAACAATAGCCAGCCTTTCTGAGGCTATGGAGGGACCATGAACTTCTCCAGCACTATAGTTCTGCCTCTGACTGCACAGCCTCTCTGTCCAGGACCCTTCCACACCTCATCGAGACTTAGATTGAAAAACGGCTCTGGTCTCTGACTGATCCTTAAGGAGTCTTGGTGTGAGAGACTGGGGAAAGCTAGACTCCAGGGTAAAAGATCCAGGAAGGGCCGGGCGGTGGTGGCGCACGCCTTTAATCCCAGCACTAGGGAGGCAGAGCCAGGCCGATCTCTGTGAGTTCAAGGCCAGCCTGGGCTACCAAGTGAGTTCCAGGAGAGGCGCAAAGCTACACAGAGAAATCCTGTCTCAAAAAAAAAAAAAAAAAAAAAAGATCCAGGAAGTATCAAGAGAGACTCATTCTTGTATCTGAGGTGGAGAGACCCTTGGGCAGACATCAAGGTCTAAACGTGTGGTGTTTGTAGCTCTTCCTGCAAGGAGGATGAAAGCCCACAGTCAGCATCTGTGACCCCAGGGTAGCACTTACCTCCTCACCATTCTGGCCCAGCTCTACCTTGGGGGGGAAGAGGGGGAGAGAGCAGGGCGGTCTCCTTCTGGTTGGTCTACTGGCTGATGTCTAGAGGGAGAGTAACAGACGACACAGAGAAAAAGAGAGGGGTGAATCAGGCAATAGAGAGGGAAAGGAAGGATTGGAAAGCGGTGTTAGGGATGATTAGAGGCGTCTAGATGAGGAAAGAATGGGGATGGAGCTGACTGTCTAGAGACTGTCCTCCTGCTGAATGGATTAGCGCTGGCCATTGTCTCCTTTCCCTTTCTGCTCAGCAATAATGTCCTCTTGCACTTAAGGTCCCCAACCTGAGTCAGCCTCTCAAGATGACATCCACAGTTCGCCTTTTTGGCTATGAGGCAGAACTAGTCTCTGAGTTCAGTACCATCTCCGCTGTCCTTTAGAGCATTCCTCTGTCTAGATATCCTGGTCGATTTTATTTTTAGTTAAGAAAACAAAAGCACAAAATCCTGTACGTAAAAGAGCAAGGCAGCTGAACTGTCGCTGTCTGTGGGGCCACGGCAGACCCTGTCCACCTGGGGGCTCTCCCTTTTATTTCTGTTGTTGCTGTTTGACAGGGTCTCCTGTAGCCTGGGCCTAGCCTTGAAGTCCTTAAGTAACTGGGGATGACCTTGAAGTCTTGGTCCTCCAGTGCTGAGAGCCCAGGTATGCAGCTCCACGCCCGCCATGCTCAGCTCACTCCCATCTCCCTCAACAGAGCTTCTCTGTGTGTAGCCCTGGCTGTCCTGGAACTCGCTTTGTAGACCAGGCTGGCCTCGAACTCACAGAGATCCACCTGCCTCTGCCTCCCGAGGGCTGGGATTAAAGGCGTGCGCCACCGCCGCCTGGCCTCAGCTCACTTCTAATGGGAGCCACATGACTGAGAAAATCTAGTCCAACTGTCCAAAGTCGTAACACTTTGAAAAAAAAAAGGCATTTTCTTTTTCAGCAGGATTCTTCTAGAATCTGCTGGTCCTACATCCCTGGTTTCTTTTTGGAATGTGCTTCCAAATTCTCAGTTCCGGATCTGATGCAGCCTTTCTGCCTATCTCCTGCTTCTTAGGCTAGAAGCAGGAGCCGGGTGTGGGGACTTCTTTACTCTGAACCCGTCCAGGCTGGACAAAGGGGTACAGCACCCATCTGTACTCAAGAGGAAAAGGAGTCCACACTTGGCCTGTTTTTCACCCCTCCTGGCCACAGTGGGAGCCTGACTCTGGTAGGGAAGGAAGGATTCTGCCCGGCCTCAAGTCAGTGGTGGCACATTCCTCACATTCAGAGGGACCCTCTCTGGCTTCTCTTCCTAATTTGGTAATTGCCAAGACTCCTCCTGCCCTCTGTCTTCTCAGGGCCTGACAGGCTTCCCCTTCCTCCAGTCGCCGCCCGGAAGAGGACGAGGACGAGGACGCACCAAGTCTCCAGACTCACCTCCCTGGCTACAGCTGCTTGCTCCTGAAACCGCCCAGCCAGCTGAGCCACGGAAGGCTGTGCTGAGCTGTCCACATTGGAGTTAGTCTCTGCGGCTCTTTCCTGGCAAACAGAAGAGAGGCACACGTTAATCAGCAAGTGTACACTCTGCTCTTCAAAGGGTCCCATGGGGTGCCACGAAAGGCACCTGTTTTGTGGTTCCATCAGGAATTCTGGGATGAGATATTTTTAACAGTATTTTGCAACTGGCTCCCATATTCAAGATTAAAAACAACTACACACACACACACACACACACACACACACACACACTATTCAGTCATCTACATTTAGTGAGTGGCTACAATGTACTGGGGTTCTGGATGTACCCTTGGAGACAAATAGAATAAGGCCTTGTCCTAGACAGGAGCTGAGGGACTGGAGGCAGTCAGGGCAGGGTCTCTCACTCCGCAAAGACCCGCCAGACATGGGAAGTGTCAACAAGAGTCTGCAAACCTCTGTCCCCTGTTCAATGACTCCGAAAAATGGGGGGACAGTGGGGTGGCAAAATGCATTTGGAGCTAGAGTCTTTGTAGGAAACGAGAGAGCATTTGCCCTTTCTAGAGTTTTCACTCCCAAATGTGTATGATTTTGTTTTCCCTACTTGACTGAATGCCTTGGGTGATAGTGACCATTTATTAAATTAATGAATGAGGTGAGAGGCAGGAGCAGACTGGCTGAGAAGGGGGCCCCTGGGACTCAGAGACCTGCTCCGCCTCTCTCATTGCTTCAGCGGTCCAGCCTCGGCAGGGGTGGTCCAGCCTCGGCAGGGGTGGTCCAGCCTCGGCAGGGGTGGTCCAGCCTCGGCAGGGGTGGTGCCAGCGTCTCTCCTTAGGCCACTCTGAGTTTGCTGACTGACTATTTAATGGCTGCAGGGGTGAGGGGTAGGGGCACAAGCAGCAGGGTTGTTGTTATTATGACTGGCCATGGGTCTAGCCTTCAGTCCTGGACATTAGTTTATTGATGTTTTAGGCCAAGATGCCTAGAGGGCATAGTCTGCTTGTCACCATGACACAGGGTGAGTTACTGACCCTGGAAATGGCACTCATTTCTGCTACATACACGTGGTCTACGTAATAACCTGTTTTTGGATTTACTTTCTCTCTCTCTCTCTGATACAGGGTCTTGTTGTGTAAACTAAGATGATCTTGAACTCATGACCTTCCTATCTTTCCTTTTCGAGTGTTGGGATTATAGGTGTGCACCACCATACCTAGCTCCTTCTGTTTTTGCTTTTTAAAGTGTGTGCTGTGTGTGTGTGTGTGTGTGTGTGTGTGTGTGTGTGTAGGACAGAGGACAACTTTCAGAACTGCAAGCTGGACCCATAGCCAGTCATAATAATAACAACCCTGTTCCTTGTCCCTCCCCAGTCCCCCACTGCCATTAAACAGTCAGTCACCAAACTCTGACAGCCCCAAGGAGAGACACTGGTGCCGCCCCCGCCCAGGCTCACACTGGTGCCGCCCCCGCCCAGGCTCACACTGGTGCCGCCCCTGCCCAGGCTCACACTGGTGCCGCCCCTGCCCAGGCTCACACTGGTGCCACTCCTGCCCAGGCTCACACTGCTGAAGCAATGAGGGGTGGCACAAGCCTCTGGTTGAGTTCCCGCAGACCCCTTATCCTGTCCGCTGCTTGTGGGAGTCAGCGGGTCCCAGGAATTGAACTCAGGTTGTCAGGCTTGGCGGCAAACACCTTTACCTGTTGAACCATCTTGCTGGCCCCACCTCTTGGCTTTTTGGTGGTCTTATGTGATCAATCCTAGAGCTATTAGGCTTTTGCTTTTTGTTGTTGTTGTTACCACCATGATGGTGATATTTCTTAACACAGGCGGAGAACCTCATCTCTCTCCCTTTGTCTTGGAAGGACTTGGGTAGCAGTTTGAGAAACTCCATCTCTGCCTCCCCACAGGTATCATGGCGTCTGAGATGGATGGTGCTTCACTCCAGGAGTAAGCATGCATCACTATGCCACTTAGACCCCCGTGCACAGACACTTCCACTTCCTTTTGGTACTAAGCGGTTTTTTGATTTGGTCCCTGCTACCTTCTGGCAACCAAGGGGAGTAAACACAGCTGACTGGAAAGGAAATTTGTGCAGAGGGAGGAAAGAATGAATGGAGCCCCAGACCTCCTGCTGTGAAAGGACGTTCTAGGGCCAAAGTCAGGTACTTTGGCTCATCCCCACTCCAGTCTAAACACTAACGCTGATTTCAAGGAGGACCTCAAATGATTCACCTCTATTCAAGATGCCAGATTTCCCGAAAGTTTCTGGGAAAGCCCTGGAAGCCTGGAGCCCATCCGAAGAGGCTGTTGGATGGGCTCAGGACTGGTCCATGTCTGATCCTTCCACTGGCCATATGAGTTGTGGTCAGAGACCCGTACTTCGATGTCCGGGAGCATCAGAAAGGCTTTAGGGACAGAGTGTGGTGAATCGAGCTGCCCTTGGCAAAGATGAGGGGCGATCGGTTTGTCCATCTGTCTAGCTTCCTGCTCCACACCAGCGTGGCCTCTGTCCACGGCTATTTATTACTCCAGCCCTGCTGACAGTGCACCCTACCTCAGCTTTCAGGCGCTGAAGGCTGGTGGTGCAGTAAGAGACGGTCCAGTTAAAAATAGAGCCACAGGGGGGGGACGTCAAAAACACCGGAACTTCCCCGTCTCAAAACTGTGCTTGGAAGGGGCAGCAGGGGAAGGTGAGGCTTCTGGAAGCACTTAGGGCTTGCAGGTTGGGTGAAAGGGAAAGTTCTAGTACAGAGTTTGTTTCCTGAAGTCCCCTAGGCTAACAAATTCTCTTTAACTGACAAGGCTTCTCACCCCCACCTATCTCCAGAACACCTCCTTTCCTACATTTCGGAATACTGACATGTGACTGCTGTGCACACTGAAGCCCAGAGACACACATCATTTAGCCAAGGGCACACAGGAGAAACCAAATGGGACTAGCCGTGGGATATTTAACCCTGACACCCAGCAAGGGCCATGAGTTAAGTGATATACCCCATGAAAGCACTTGGAGAACTGTGCAGGGCTGTTATGTAAGTATCAAAATGATTATTAGCCACTGAGCTGTATTGGTGCAGTGGAAGAAGGCAGCATGGTCTTCAGGCTGGTGGCTCAGCCCACGTGAGGCTTGGCCGCCATCTTGCATTACACTCCTAGCCACAGAGCTCCTTCAGTGGGTGCAGCAGCTTGCGAGGTCATCCCAGGCTGGGGTCCCACTGGGCTCTGAGGTTGTTAGTAAGGCCACACTCCCACTGTCTCCTGTACTGTACCCCACCCTCATCAGGCCTTCTGTAAATCAAGCTACTCTTAAACACACTGTGTAGCTGAGGACGATCTTGAACTTTTTTGTTTGTTTTTGAGACAGCGTTTCTCTGTGTAGCCCTGGCTGTCCTGGATCTCCCTTTGTAGACCAGCTGGCCTTGAACTCACAGAGATCCTCCTGTCTCTGCCTCCTGAGTGCTGGGACTAAAGGTGTGAAACCACCACCGCCCGGCGATCTTGAACTTTTGATCTCTTTGCTTCCTCTCCCTAAGTGTTGAGATTACATACATCGACCACAATGCCCAGTCTTATGTGGCACTGGGAACCGAACCCAGGGTTTTGTGCACGCTAGGCAAGCACTCTACCAACTAAGCACCATCTGTAACCTATGTATTCTTGGTTCTAAGAAAGACCTCAGTCTGGCGGTGGTGGCGCACACCTTTAATCCCAGCACTGGGAGGCAGAGACAGGCGGATCTCTGTGAGTCTGAGGCCAGCCTGGTCTACAGAGTGAGTTCCAAGACAGCCAAGGCTACATAGGGAAACCCTGTCTTGAAACAAAACAAAACACAAAAACAAAGAATGACTTCAGCATTTCTACCTTCTTCTAGGCATCCCCAAAACCCTCAGGCTCCGTGGATAAGTATCTTTTTTTCCCCTGGTTCTTAAAGTACTTAGCACGTGGCATGAAGTATAGAATGTGCTCACCCGGGCTTGGTTCCTTTGTCCCTCTCTCTTTCAGCCCTATCTGCCAGTGTAGGACCCAGGCCCCTGCTCCTACAGCCACTGACACCCTCAACTCACCCTGTGGACCACACCTGGTTGCAGGCCCAGCCTCCACATCATCCTTCTGGGCCTGGATCTTGCTGGCTACACCCTTCCTGCCACCAAGCAAGCCTGGCTCTGCCAGCTACCTTTGAGACCTCAGTTGCAAGAGTGTCCGACTCTGCCGAGGCCAGGAAAAAATCACCTGTGGTGTTTTCTTTCCGTGTCTGTGGGGTTTTTCTGAGTGAGAAGTGAGGAGCTTATGTCTAGACTGTGTGGAACTTCCTGGACGATGTTGCCATGCTGAGTAAATACAGTTTGGAGGCTGCTGACCATCCACACAGTAGAACCTTTGTGTATGGTCCAGAAGGCCTGCTACCTCTCTGGCTCTGCCCTGCTCTCCACCCTCCTCGCTGTTCCAAAATCGAAGTGACTAACAGTCTCTGGACCGCAGTGTAGGGGAACAGGGGATGTTGAGAAGCCTCATTGTGCCCAGCAATGAGAGGTCTGTGCCTGAGGGTGGGGGAATCTTTTGCTCTTAGCCAATAAGAAGGTTCCTTGCTCACTCAAACAGTGAACCCAGAGCCTCAAAGGCATGAAAGACGCTAGCTTTTTTGGTCCTCCAGAGAGGAAAAGGATCTTAGGACAGGGCTATCTCCTAGGAAGAGTTTCTATCCCTTTCGAAGCTCTTCAACATCACTCGGGAAGGATCAGGGTAGCATCTTGGGTGTTCTCTTTGTTCCTAATGCTTCTGTTTGTCCTAGCGTTCCCTCATTGCCATCCTGGGATGATGGAGAGGTTGCTGGACCAGACTAGGCAGATCCATTTATCCTACCTGTCTCTGTGAGCACTGTTCTTAGAGCAGTGAGAAGCTGTCTGATTTTCACCTCTTCTAGAGGAGAACAGTGAAACCCACGCTGCAGAGTAACTTTCTGTTAAGTGAATTAGCGATGGTATGGGAACCACCTTGGTTCTAGAGAGCCAGCTTTTCCCAGACCTCAGGCCCCACAAACCCTACCCCTTCACTGGAGGGTGTGTCTCCACCTGCTCTCATCACAGACCCTGTTCTAGGCTCCGAGTGTAAGAGTGAACAAGACAGAATTGTTGCCCTTCCAGAATTTCTATTCCTGTGAGGGAAAGCACCAACGGAGATGCAGACAGATCAGCCACAAGGTGGTATGGGATTGTTACGGGATATGACAGAGGCAAAGGAGGTCATCTTTTCTATGAGGGTGTGCAGAGATATCTCTGAGAAAGGAGTATCTCGGTTCAATCCCAGGCAGGGAAAAGACAGGGAGGGGAGGGTGTTCTGAGCAGAATCCCAAACAGGAACAGGATGAGGAAGAGCAGAGATAAACGAGGCAGGGACTGGAGTTGGCTGGGGAGGTAAAGGATAAGTCAGAGTTAGTGTGGGACCAGCCCCCTCAGATACATTATCACAAGCAGTTGGTGTTGCATTCTGGGTGAGTGGTTACATCAAAGAGGCTGCAGGCAGAAGATGGGTGAGAATGGGAACAGGCCCAAAGGCAGGTGCTAGCCGGGCCTAATCTAGCTAGCAGGCGGCAGTGGAGCAGACCAGACATCCAGCCGGGGGGTGGGGAGAAAAGAGAGTTTGAAGGTAAAGCTGCTGGCATTACTGATGAAGCATGTGTAGGTGTGAGGGACACAGCAGAAACAAAAATGGTCCCTGGACTTTCGGAATGGACAATGGGACACCTGAAGGATTTTCTTCTGGGTTGGGGAAGGAAGAGTGGCTGGGGGGCCTGTGGGGAGGGAATGGTACTTTCTTGGTCATGAAAGTTTGAGATGTCTCACAGACATCCTAGCTGAGACGCAGTAGAGAGAGGTGAATACACACCTGAGTCCAGAGACCGGAGGAGGAAACAAAGCCAGGCACACGAGGTAGGGATGCCCAGGTAGGGATGGCAGTTGAAGTCACAAGGTTGGATCAAATCAGAGAAAACACAGACCAGGGAAGGACAGAGATCAAAGGCTGAACTCTGCACCGTCTTCTCTGCTGTGAGCTGGCCTTTATCCACGGAGGTGGACCTCCCCTGTTGCTCCAGGGGGACACTGAGTGTGGACTGCAGATGGGGTGGAACAATGCCAGAAGGTTCCCTGACTGAAGTGAATAGGGGGACAAGAAACCCCACATGTTCCACATGAATTATGAGTGGTGTCCCTCATCCCTCTCGGCGGTTCATTCATCCATTCTCCCTTGAGCATCTCCAGATGCTGTCAAATGCATTGTGGGAACAAGTGATGCCTTCAAGCTGTGAACAGACTGTTCCACGAGAAAATAGAAGGTGGAGGTAAACAACAACAGCAAATACTTGAGAAAGAAGAATAGAAACGGCTATGTGAGAACAAACATTTCTTTCAAACAGACCAAAAAAAGTCCCAAACATCTCCAAGCTACCCACTTGTAGGATTTGAGGACCTGAAAATGGAAGTTCCTTGGCCTCTGCAACTCCCTTCGAGGGAAAACCCACGTCAAATGCTCAACCCACCAAAGGAGCCCCAGGCATTGGCAAGGGGTGAGTCCTTCTTTGGGTTACTCTGGGCTTTCCACTTCATCTGGGATTTGGTATTACAGCCCAGTGACCCCAGCAGGGTGACTATGGGACACAGTCTGGGTGCCTAGGGCAGGAGCCCTGGGAAGTCCTCTAGGTGGGGACCAGCAGGTATAATAGCAGGAACAGAAGCAGGGTTAGAGTTTGGGTGAACACCCCGGTAACCTTGGTGGGTAACAGAGGAAACAGGGATGTCCACGACAGTGCTTGGAGTTTAGCAATGTAATCTGGGAGATATGTTTTTCTGAAAAACCTGTGAGCTGTGGTACAATACAAAGAAACTATTTAGGCTTAGAAAGGCAGAGGGACAATAGATGAGAACAATAGATCCAGAGTCAGGCACAGGCTTCTGGTTGCATTTGATGCGTGGAGGGTAGGGGCCTCTACTGCATCTTCGATGTCTACAAGACCCATGTGCTCGAGGTTTGGTTTCCAGTCTGCTCTTGAGAGGGGGTGAAACTTTTGATAAGCTGGGTCTTGTGTTAGGGCATTAAATCACTGGGGACACATCCTAGCAGGGTATATTTTGACCCTGACCTCCCCTCTGCCTTTGCATGCTAGCTGACATGAGGTGAGCAAGTCTCCTCCACTGTGCACTCCCCCTATGATGTAGTATGCTACCACAGGCCCAAAGCAGCAAGACCAGCTGGCCATGGAACCTTGGAAGTCACACGCCTGAACAAAGGTTTCCTACTTTAAAGTTGCTTTAACTTGGGTGTTTGTGAATACAGCAATGGAAAGCTGACCAACAGCGCCCCACCGAGCCTCGGTTTCCTGTTTTATAAGTGAGGTTATTGATATCCATCAGCCTTTGCTTCAGCACAATTTGCAACACGTGTCCTGGTGTTTGGTGGCTGCACCCTCCTCCTCTCATGGATGGCAAGAAGCAGACTAAGAGCCACAGAGCCCCTACTTGATTGGGAATGAGTCTTGTGTTCCAGGCAGGGTTCATTGACCACGCTCTGTGTGGGTGCAGGCCAGGCTTCAGATTGATGGGGTCCAAATGCTAGCCCCGCATTTCCTGTTCTGAGGGCCTACATGTTAACCACAGGGAAGGAGGGAAGTCCTGAGCCAGTGGAGTCCTGAGTGAGTGTGTACTGTTTGACGGGAGCTGGCCATGTCAAGGATCAAGGCCTCTGACTCACAGGGAATTGGCAAAGCCTTTCCCATTTGGGTCAGGCTCGGATTGGGCAAAGCTTTCTTCTGGCCCCATGTGAGTGTTTATGAAGGGGTGATCAGTGTGAGCAAAAACTACAACTGCAGCTTCCTCATCCTGGAAGTTCACAGCTGGGAGACTGCTCCTCTGCAAACACATCCTACTGAGACTAGCTACCCCTCCCCCAACCCCGCCCAACCCTGATAGCAAGCATGCCGATGCTATGGTTTGTAGTGGTGGTTGGTACCATTCCATCAGAGTCTGCACAGTCCACCTGTCCCCAGCTTTCCTGGGCATGTGTCTATCCTTTCTGCACTCCCTCCATACCCCTAGTCAGGTCACGTTCCAGCCACATTGGATGCAGTGGTTACCAAACTTTGTGTCCCAGGTTCCCATCTGTAAATTGGGAATTATGATAGTATTATGTTATAGAGCCACTGGCAAGACCTAATGAGTTATGCATGCAAAATGCTTAGAATAGGGCTTGGCATGTAGGAAGGGTTCAATAACTGTTCCTGTTGCTGAATGTTGGTTATGAGGCTAGCAGCTTGCCTGAATGGGCTAAGGAAGGCTCAGAGTTAGGCCTAATCCTCTCTTACTCCTCTGTTCCCTCTGCAGAACCGAAGGCCCAACTGACTAAGACACCACATTCTTCCCTTAAGAGTGGGACATCCTGTGCCAACCACCGTGATGGGCGACTTTATCACCAAGGTGGGTGCTAGCAGATACTCTTACTTCATCCTTTACTCATTTGCCATCCCCAGGAACATTTCACAGGAATCGTGAGCACACGTCCTAGCTATGGGATCCCTAAGCCAATCAAAGCACGGAATAAAAATACCAGGTTCATGTCCACTAGACAATGAATGGAGAAGTAGAAAGCAGCACTGCCACACAGTGGGATAATCTTCACCTACAGAGGGAATGGAAAGTAGGGGCTCGGGAGACGGTTCCGCAAGTAAAATGCTTCTAGAACAATCCCGGTAACCTCAGGAGAGAGCTGGCTCTCCAGGCTGCCCTCTGACCTCCGTACGCACTCCACGGTACACGCGCAGCCCCTTCTACCACGCACAATGATAATCTTTAAAAAGGAGAATGAAATATTGATACACGTGGAACACAGATAACTACAGCAAACATTACTCTAAACAGAAGGAAGCCCTAAATACCACTTATCATTCGATTGTATTTGTATGGGATGTCCAGAGCAGGTAAATCTGTAAAGACGGAAGCAGATTAGTGGTTGCCCGGAGTGGGTGGGAGGACAGAAGGGGGGGGGATGGCTATAGAGGCGGGATTCTTTTGGAGATGACAAAGAAAATGCTCTAATATTGATGGCTGCACACATCTGCAGATACAATACGAATGGTTTCATTGCGCCCCCCTCCCCTACCTTTTGAGACAGGGTCTTACTTTGTAGCACAGGCTGGTATCAAACTTACAACTATCCTCCTGCCTCAGCTTCCCAAGTGCTGGGATTATAGGCATGAGCCAACATGCCAGTTCTAATTGCCTGTAATATTCACTTATTTATTTATTGGTTTTTCGAGACAGAGTTTCTCTCTGTAACAGCTCTGGCTGTCCTGGGACTCACTCTGTAGACCAGGCTGGCCTCAGACTCACAGAGATCACCTGTTTCTGCCTCAAAAGTGCTGGGATTAAAGGTGTGCACCACTACACCCAGTGCCCTTTGATTTTTAACATTTACTTATTTACTAAGTGTGTGTGTGTGTGTGTGTGTGTGTGTGTGTGTGTGTGCACTCAGATGCCACAGTGTGCATGTTGGAGATTAGAGTCATTTCTTTCTTCCCATTAAGTGGGTCCCAGGGGTTGAACTCCCGTTGTCGGGCCTGGAGACCCCTTCCCGTCAGCCATCTTGCCAGCACTAACTGTTTACTTTAAATCCATGAAGTTTACAGCGTATTAATTAGCTCTCAGTCAAGTTATTACTTTAAAAGATAGCAAATCCTTCACACCCAGCCTAAGGGGCCTATTGACTGGAGATAGAGATGGTGATGGAGAGAAAACTGACTTTGTTTCCATAGTCCTGACCTCTTCCCTGCGTTGTACATGCTCCATGTATACGATCTTCCTGTTCCCAGCCTGCCTTGTACCGCTGACACATCTGAGGACTTTCTTCCAGTCACCTGCTGGGGGAAGGAGCCGATGAGATGATTATAAAATAGGAATCCAACCCTAGGGGTCTTCAAGGACAGAATCGGCTTGCTGCAAGGATCAGCAGAGGGCTTTTGTGCTCAGCCCCTCAGGGACCGAGGAGTGGGGCAGCAGCTGTGTGCCCAACCACGGTGACGTATGGGGATTACAGGGTAAAATTCACGGTATTGGAGCGCGAAGGACTTCCGGTCTACCTGAAGGCCTGGTTGGTGATAACAAGTTTCATGATGAGAAGAGGCCGCTCTGTGCTGGGTGGACTCACTGCCCCATTCAAGAGCAGGGGGAGGAGGCATCAGGGACAACCTCACAGAGGAAGTGATGAGCACGTCCCAGCTGTCACAGCCAGCGCTTATGATGAGTTTCCTGGGTGACAGGCTCAGACCTCTAGTGCCCACTCAGTACTTGGGAAGCGCCGAGTGAAAGCTGTCACATAAACATGGGGTACGGACCACAGTTCACTCCTTAGGCTGATGTGGGCTGAAATGTTAAAGGGTCTGCTGTTTGGACTCAAGGCAGATGCTGAAGCCATGGCCAGTTCTTCCTTTTTGTTTGGAAGATGTCTTTTTGTTGTTTAAATTGTGTGTGTGTGCCTGTGAGTGTGCAGAGGCCAGAAGAGAGTGCTGGGTCCCCCACAACTGGAGTTAAAGGTAGTTCTGAGTCACTCAGTGTAGGTGTTGAGAACCAAACTTGGGTCTTCCCCAAGAGTCGTATGCACTCATTTATTTGTTTGTTTGTCTTTTGAGACAGCATTTCTCTGTGTAGCCCTGGCTGTCCTGGACCTCGCTGTGGACCAGGCTGGCCTCGAACTCGATATCTATCTTTATATCAATATCTTTAATCCTCTGCCTGGGATTAAAGGTGTGTGCCACCATGCAGGGCTGCTGTCTGTGCTCTTAATCCCATGATGCTGGATATTTTGTTTCATCTTGGGGCTGTTGGACAACTGGAGGAAATTTGCTCTCACTCTTGGAAGGCAGGACCACTAGACAGATATATGTGTTGTCCTTGGCTCCTCCTTGCCTCATCCATCCTTCTGGTTTTGACCATTTCTATTACTTTATATGTGTGTCTTCCTTCCACCTACTGCAGGGAGCTCCTGGAGGCCTGCCGTCAAAGTAAACTGGCTGAGGATAGTCTCTGGGCTATCCTCCTTTCTAGGACATCCTTGTTTCTTGTGGGACTTCCTCTTTCTAGGTAACTCTGGCCAAAGTCACATGAGCTCCTGAAGCCTCAGCCTCTGCATCTATGACATCAGAATGATCCCTGGCTTGCCTTGTACACTAGATGGCCACAAGACTTTGAGGACACAGAGAATGGGGGAGCACATTGGAGGAAGAGCACAGCTGGACAGGATGAGGGCAGCCTGCCCCTCTGGAAGCAAGTATTGAAGTATAACAAACAGGCCAGGCATCATGAGAGACCCCACCAAATGTGTCCACACCCTAGTCCCTGGAAGCTGTCACTGCGTAAGGTCACGTGGTAACCGGCAGATGAAGCAGCTGGTGGAAATAAAGTTGCCTATCAGCCGATCTTAAAGCAGGGGACGTGTTCTGTATGGCCTGGGAGGGCCCTGTGTAACCACATGACCCCCGAAGGAGAGAGGGGATAGCAGAGGGGAAGTCAGAGTCGGTGACGGGAGCTGAGTCTCCTTCCACCTGCCGTGGCCGACTTTGACCGTGAAGGAAAGAACCACAAGTCCACAAAGGCAGGCAGCCTTTGGACACTGAAAAAAGACAAGAAAATGGCTTCTCTCCTTGTGTCTCCAGACTGATTTCAGTTATTAAGACCCCTTTTGACCTTTTGACCTCCCAAACCATAGATGCCTGAGTTGGTGAGCATTGACTGCAGGCAGCCAGTTAGCTGTCCAAATCTCCACAAACACCCTCTGTTTGCTGAGCCCTGGGAATGCAGGAGCTAAGAGAAGGCCCTGCTTTTTTCTTTTTTTTTGAAGATTTATTTATTAATTATGTATACAGTGCTCTGTCTGTGTGTATCCCTGCAGGCCAGAAGAGGGCGCCAGATCTCATGATAGATGGTTGTGAGCCACCATGTGGTTGCTGGGAATTGAACTCAGGACCTTTGGAAGAGCAGCCAGTGTTCTTAACCTCTGAGCCATCTCCCCAGCCCAAGGCCCTGCTTTTTAACTGGAGCACATACAAGAAGCAGATGTTGGTCCTGAGGGTGCAGCCCTGTTGGTAGAGTGCCTGCTTCGTGTGCACGAAGCCTTAAGTTCAAGCCCCAGCACCTCCTAAACTGGGCATGGTGGTGCACACCTGTAAAGCCAGCTCTTGGGAGGTAGAGGCAGGAGGATCAGAAGTTCAAGGTCATCCAGCTATGTTGCAAGTTTAAGGCAAGCCTGGACTATGTGAGACCTTGTCTCAGAGAGAGGGGAATGAGGAACACATGCACACACAGAGGAAGAGAGAGAGAGAGAGAGAGAGAGAGAGAGAGAGAGAGAGAGAGAGAGAGAGAGAGAGAGAACAATGGAAAGGAGTAGCAGCATGTGAATGCATAGTCCGTGAGGGCATGCCATGAACACAGTGGGATGGTTTAGCCCGATAGATGGAGACCGAAAGGGAAGGGGCTGGTCATCACCCGTGTAGAGGAGGCCAGGAAGGAAAGGAGAAGGCAGAGAGAAGCATCTAGTTGAGGGTGCTGTGAGGACACAATGGGGGAATACCCAGCAGATGCTCCTGATTTGCCTAGAGGCATCCCCACTGGCGATGGGAGGGGGAGGGGGAGAAGGGAGGTGCAGGGTAGAGTCAAGAGGCTTCTGGGTAGACAAGGGTGTTGCTGACAAAGAGAAGAGGTCCAGGGGTCCAGGCAGGGCTGAGGAAAAAGGAGGAGGCAGCACCGGAAGAGTGCTCAGGAACGGTGAGATGGAGCACACAGACCCAGCCGCACCAGCGTGGGACTGAGGGAGTCAGGCTGGGGGCTGAACCTTGGCTTGTACTACAAGGTGACAGCAGAGACTTCAGACAGGTGGGAATGAAGAATCACAGACCATAGTCAGCCCAGGAGAGCTATGAACGCAGTCTGACTCAAAGCTACTTAAGACATTATGAGGGGTTTTGTTTTGTTTAACTCACTTGCACAGTTCTTGACTGTGAACTTTGTAGACGGCGACATCACGTCCCAGAGTCGAAAGGTCGAAAGGTCAGATGCACCTGACTTCTAGACAATTCATTCACCTCCATCAACAAGTGAACACACAATCTGTCTCTTTCCAAAGTTTGTTCAGAACCTCCGAGCTCTGTGCTGTGCTCACCCTACTGATACACTTGACCTTCTGGAGAGTCCCTCCCGCTGTAAGCCTCAAGTTTTCTGGCAGCCACCCAGAGAGACCCACAGAAACCCTTCTCTAGGAACCACAGTGGTGACAGTGTATGTGTATCTGAGGCCTGTGACATTTGTCCGGCAGGCCACAGCAGAAGGTGAAGACTGCCTTCTAAGATTAGAACAAATTTCCCAAGGACCAGGCCTGCCTGCCAGTCAGCTGCTGCCTCTCCTGTTACAGCAGCGTTCTCCTGGCTCTCTTAGGGCTGGAGCCAGCACAACCAGGATTTGGAGTTTTGTTCAGGTGGACTCAGGATGTCCCAGGCTTGGGGTGCCCACAGGAGTGCGTGTTGCTGAGCCCCGGAGTCCCTACTATTGAGAACCTCACAAGGACGGGTTGGGGAGAGCTCTCTCCCTTAAGATATCTTCCATCTGAGTTGTGACCTCATAGGTCATAGGCAGAAGAACCCATTGGTAATTCCAGTAGCTACAGTGCCCTGAGCACCTTCCCAATGCCAGCCCATCTATGGACCTTATGCAACACAATAGTTTCTGTTGATGGCTAGGGAAACTGAGGCAGAGAGCTAGTAACAGGTTATACTCCCTGAGCAGGGACAGCAATGCTCTCTGGAGTCACTCTGGGGAATGTGCACGGAATTCTCTGCTCCCCAGATGAGTGGTTTCACATTAGCTATAGTGAGAAGACAGGACAAGGGCTAATCTGAAAGAGGCCAGCCAGGCAAACCCAGCGCACAGCTGAGGGCTTGTCTGTGGAAGCCAGGAGGCCTGGGCATATACCGTTGGGTGCTAGTGGGCAGAAGGGAGGAAGCTGAACAGTTTTCCCCATTAGTCAATACGAATCTGCTGCGATGGTTTTTATAAAACACGACTGTTTGATTCATTTGTCTATCACTCAGTCCCAGTCCTTTCAAAATTCCCGACAAGAAGCTCCCCCTATAGCAAGGCTTTTCAGTGTCACAACTGATAGGCTGTTTGCAAACGTAAAGAAAATGTCTCGTGTACACTGAGTGACTTGGCCCTGGTTTGTTCTTGGAAGTAACCCATATGGGACTGTCCAGTAGAGAGAAGAAGCTAGCAGAAGGAGAAACACTATTATTTTAAATGACCGAATTCACAAACCTGTCTAATGACTCTGGCAAAACACCGTCTAGCACTGAGGAGTGCTGGGAGCCTGTGTACACAGACCTTGCCTGGCCACTGGCACGGAGCACCCCCAAGCGCAGTCTGGGCGCTCGCACAAACTGCGGGTGAAGAATGAAGGAACAGATCATGCCTCAGCACATCGACACCACCGGACTAACATTCTGAAGGTCTGATAAATATAGATCAGGGCCTTACTGCCAAAGTGGAAAGAGACAGTCAGCCAGGGATGGTTCTGAGCAAGTCAGTTTACACATTTTCATTAAACTTCGGCGGCTCGTCAGGGTTACTGGAACAGTAACAGGAGGCTAGTGGGAGAATGTCCCCTGATCAATCCATTACTTAACAACTGGAACCCTGTGTCTGCATGGAGCTAAGACATCCATTACAAGCTCATATTCCTTCCCTGGGCGTTGTCTTCTCTGGTTTTTAATAACTACCCTATCCCAGGAAAGGGCGTTTCTTTAGAAGACTTAATTAAAATCTGTCTTCAATTAAGTGGTTGGATGTTCTGCGACCTCTTTCATGACTTTCATACCCATTTCATCCAGGAGTAAACTGAGGAAAAGGGGGGTTTGGATCCCTTACCAAGGAAACACTGTCTGCCCTGGGGGCTGAAGATCTGGGATCTGGCAGACCCATGTGTACAGTATATTCCTTGTAGGAAATCCAGACTCAAGAAGGCCGTCCTAGCAGGGAACCCACAAAGAAACTGGCTTCAACCCAAGAAGTAATGCTCACGAGAGCTAAGACACAAATAAATCAGGCTCCTGGAGCTACATCTGAACTCCACTCCAGGGCACCCGGGGAATTGCTCACTGGAGTCCAGCCAACCTGCTCCACACATAGGGACTGCAGCAGGTGCCCCACAAGATGATTATGTGTTTCTCTCCCTTCCTTCCTTCCTTCCTTCCTTCCTTCCTTCCTTCCTTCCTTCCTTCCTTCTTTCCTTCCTTCCTTCCTTCCTCCCTCCCTCCCTCCCCCTCCCTCTCTTCCTCTCTTCCTCCTTTTTAAATCAACAGTGGATCCGTGGACACTTTAGGCAATGTTTTACACCATCACCCTAGAGCACACCCTGTATTTCCTAATGGTCTGGGTAGTACCTGGGATGGCCACAGATGTGGCTTTTCTAGAAGAGAACTGTTAGCCTAGTTCTCACACAGAGGACCTGGAATTGAAAATGACCTTTTGCATCCTCTCAGAAAGCAGAGTAAAAATGGGGTCCATTTTTGCCTGGGTCAGGATAGTGCTGGCAGTGAGGTCGGACTGGACCACCCTGGCCTACATGTAGTCAGCCTGACACCTGGGCAGAGGCTTGCAAGATCTGGCTAGGAGAATGTAACAGTGGGAAGGGCAGAGTCTGTCTCCATGCCAGGGACCTTAGAATTTCATTTTCCTCCTCTGTAAAATGAGGCTGTATCTATGGCAATGTGTACCTAAGATCAATCATTGTGAATATTAAATGAAATAATGTGCATGGGGGACTAAAAACAAATATTACCCCCCCCAACTTGTTGTTCGTATTTTAGGTTGGTTTTACTTACTATGACTCCGAAGGTTTTAGAATCTGCTTGGTAACTTGAGCATGGACTTCTGTAAGTTTATGGTCATGGGTATTTTAAGACAACTGAGATGTAAGAAAACACTCCTGCAAAGTTTTGAATAAGCATCATTTTTCTGGAGACCAGGTAGAGTTCTTGAAATAGAATTCTTAATGTGTCCATTAATGCAATAAGGAGCGTGTTCACAGGGAAATAAGCCTTAGCCCCTGTGCTGATTAAGGAGATAGTCCAACTGGAGAAATGGGAAACAAAAGCAGACTGAAGACCAGTGCGGTAAGACGGTAACGGAACCGAGGCTGGAACCGTGACGGGCGGGATGAAAGGCTGGAAAACAGCAAAGGCTGGAAGAACAGGGGGGGGGGGGGGCAGTGAGGCAGCTCATGGGTGAAAACACCCGCCATCCAAGTCTAATGACCTGGATTCGATCCCGGAACCCACATGAAAAAGCTGCTCGTGTGAGTCTGAAGAGACGGCTCAGTGGTTAGGAGTGCTTGCTGCTCTTCAGGGAGCTGAGTTCAATCCCCAGGACCCACATGGGGTGATTTACAACTGCCTGTGATCCAGGGGATCCAACACCCTCTTCTGGCCTCTGTAGGTACCTGCACACATGTGACATTCACACACAGACACACATACATACACAAATAAAGTGTTTTTTTGTTTTTTTTTTGGTTTGTTTGTTTTTTGAGACAGGGTTTCTCTGTGTAACAGCCCTGGCTGTCCTGGAACTCACTTCGTAGACCAGGCTGGCCTCGAACTCACAGAGATCCGCCTGCTTCTACCTCTTGAATGTTGGGATTAAAGGCATGCACCATCACCGCCTAGCACAAATAAAGTTTTTAAAAAAACTTATTTATTTTTTTAACTGAAAACCTGGATGTGTCGGTAGATCAGACTCTGGAAGCCAGGAAGGGCAAGTGGGGGAGGGGATGAGGATGAGACAGGCCTGAGGTGGTCAGGGACAGAGCTGTAGAAACTTAAGCCTGACGTTAAGCTCACTCTTACATGACTGTGGGTGGATGACTTCGCCTCTGGAACTCTCAGGGCCTTGTCTATGAAGGGGAGACAGCAACTCTTACCATCATAGGCTTCTATAACAATCAAATGAGGGCGCTGGAAAGATGGCTCAGAGACCGTGCATACCGCTCTTGCAGAGGTCCTGGGGTTCAGTTCCCAGCACCCACATGGTGGCCTCCAACAATCTGTAACTCCAGTTCCAAGGAAGTCAACACCCTCTTCTGGACTCTGAGGCTACTGCATGTACACAGTGTACAGACAAACACAGGCAAAACATGCACATAAAATAAAAATAAATAAATCTTTAAAAGAAATTGAATGAGAGAGTGTGTGCAAAGTATTTGTCAGCCTAAGTATCCTATAAATGCAAGATTTTAAATGCAAGCCAAAATATTTGCAAAGAGAGACTGTAAAATCCAACACAGTGGGACAGATCCCACAGTGATGCAGACATCCTTCCAGAGAGAGTGCTGAATGTCCAGGGAAGGGTGGGTGGCCCTACTGAGACTACTGGAAAGGACCTCGTAACACTGGGCGTGTCTGGAGCAGGGGCATGGAGAGTTCAGGGACATTCCACGTCCAGTCCACCACTGCAAAGGGCAAAGTATAGAAGAGCTGGGAAGCGGAGACTTCCATTTAAGGCGTGCATGGAGGAGGGGTTGCAGAGGAGGGAGGGATGGGAAGAAGCAGCTAAAACATGGGCTATTGCAGTCTGGTATCTGCTATGGGATCGGGTCAGAGAATGGGCTTGAAGCCCAAGGAAAGCTGCAGCCATAGGATTCAGCAAGGCCTGAGGGGAGCTGCAGCTCAGGACTCAGCAAGCTTTGCTAAATTCCCACACTTGGTTCTGGGGGTCCTGGGATTTCAAAGGCAAATTGATGTAGCAGCATACAAGACACATGAGTATCAAGATGACATGCTTCCCTTTTTACATGGAGACAGAGATCCTAGATGCTATTAAAAGAAAAAAGAAACCTTCAGAAAACAAAAGTTCCCTATAATTACTACAACTTTTGAAATCTGTTTCTGGTATGTGGTATATGTGTACTTGTTCATGTATGTGTGTGCACATCTGTGTGCAGGTGTAAATGCACAGTGTGTACGCACTGTGGGGTGTCTGTGTCGAGTGCTCTCCTTATTTTTTGAGATAAGGTTTCTCATTAAACCTGGCGCTCACTGTTTTAGCTAGATGGGTTGTCCAGGGAACTTCAGGGATCTCCCATCTCTGCCTCCCCAGGGCTGGGGTTACAGGCACACACACTGCCACAGCCAGCTGTTATGTGGGGGCTGAGAATCCAAACTCAGGTCCTCACGCTGGCATAGCAGCCTTTTACTGACCGAGTTATGCTCCCAAGTCCCTAAAAATGTGTATGGCAAAAATGCTACAAATAAGAGAAAATAGTAGATCTGGAAAAGAACTTGTAACAGACAAAAAGGAGGCAACATCTGTCATATAAAGCATGTTGACAAGAATAGTATATATATATATATATATATATATATATATATATATATATATATATATATATTATATAGATCACAAATACGCCAATCACAGACAAGCAGATGTCCAAAGCCAGTCTACATAAAAAGATGCTCAGACTTGTAAGGAAATGAGAATTTAAGTAGCACCGAGGTTGCTATGCCTTTCACACGGGCAGGCAGGAGGAGGTGGAGGAGCCAGAGCCCACTGGGGAGCCCTCATTCACTGCTGGAGGAAATATGAGTTGTTTCAGGGTTTTGGTAAAGCAATCTGGCAGCATCTGTTAAACTAGATTATACAAATCCTCCCGGCTCAGCCTCATGATCTGTCCACCTCACAGACTGTAAGAAGCCCCATGTATACGGGCCCAGAGGCCGCCCACAGCACTGTTTACAGCCGTGAAGTACTGGTGACAGAGAGAATACCCATAAAAAAGGAAATGGTTTATGGTCTATCCACATAACAGGCTATTACCAAACCATTAAAAGGAATGGAAGGACATTCTGAACTTCCACAAAAATAGTGTAACGTACATACAGAATCACAGACGTAGTGAAGTCAATGTACGGTCCCAATTACGTGAAACCTGCTGCCCCTTATGTGTCTACATCTGCATCTGTATGTATACGTATAAACACATACAACTGGCTAGCTATATGAACATAGATAATTCTGCAGAAAGACATTCATGAGGTTTCTAGGGGCTACGGGGAAGAGAGCTGATTTGAGGGAACCAACTGAAATAAAAGTTGTGGTGATATATTGTGTACCCGAATAAAGCTTGCCTGAGGATCAGAGGACAGAGCCAGCCACTAGATATTAAACATAGAGATCAGGCCGTGGTGGCACACACTTTTGATCCCAGCACTTGAGATTTCATGCCTTTGTTGGGAAATGCACACACCTTTAATCCCAGGAAGTAATATGGCAGGACAGAGAATGGTATATAAGGCGTGAGGAAACAGGGACTCATTCTCTTTAAGCTGAGGATTTCGTAGAGGGAAGAACTAGTGCCTGGCTGTTCTGCTTCTCTGATCTTTCAGCTTTCACCCTGACATCTGGCTCTGGGTTTTTTATTAAAAGACCATCTAAGATTCGAACAACAAAAAGGAGTGTTGGGAAAGCTCAGTGTACTGGCATAACCTCAGTCATGTAAAAAGGTATGTGATTGAGCACATGTGTGCTGGCATGTGGCACTGGATAGCAACTCAGAACTGATGCATAAAGCTGTCCATCATATATTTTTAAGGGAGAGAAAGATAATTGCCAATATATATTAAAATATAAAATATTCAATATAGAAAAAAAGTTGAATTGCTGACACGAGATTTCCGAGCTCCGCTCTCTGAAGAAGGTGTGGCTTGAACGTGGGAACAAAACCTGGAAAACACCCCGGTGAGGGAGTTGCCAGCCTCTCAAATGTCAACTCCAAGTCCCAGGTGTCTATGGAAAGGGCATACATGCCCAGAGGGAAGGAGGAGAGGAGGTAAAGTTACTAATAATTGCATGAAGATATTTTGGTACTAAATGTAAATATGCACGCCCCGAAGGTGGTTTTAGGAAAACTGAAACTTAAGCGAATTCACAGTAGCTTCAGACACATTTTAAAAGGTTGTCTATTCCTTCTCTTGGGAGTAATCTGAAGCTCAAACAGCCACTTGACCTCACCAGCCACTCAGAAGAAACAGATTTCCAGAGAGCAATAGGACACAGGTGGTTTCCCTTCATCCCTACACCCTTGATTTGCTAAGAGCCTTGAATAACCCAGCGTAAACTCATATTCCTGGCAATAAGCAGACTACATCTCCAGCGGAGGTCATGAAGTCATTAGCCTGGGAAAGGAGAAAGAAGACAGGAGCCAATATAGACGGAATACTTCCTGTGTATACATTACAGACATCGGCTCTTAGTTCTCTCTGCATCCTAGGAGGTGCATGGTACTGCAGGATCCGTTCCTACTTGTGGGAAATCACAGAGACAAAGTGATCTCCCATGGTTGTGCACTTGGCTTCCAAACTTGCTGAGTCGGACTCAGCGTGCAAGCCTCACATCTTGAAGGTCTTCTTCCTCTCTACATGTCAGTGTATGGACAGAAGATGCTGCTCTGAAAATGCTCAA